>NW_009705039.1:19112-27312 GCF_000703405.1 Apaloderma vittatum
AGCAGGAAACTTGAGTCTCGGGAACTTACTACCCATACCACACCACTTACAATAAGCTTTGTGCAACGTAAATATTGATTAAATAGGTGGTATAATACTCAGGATTACAAGAATACGTGAACTGAGACTATTAGGCCTGGATTTGGGGGAAATATAGAAGGGACAGCAAAACATCAGAACACAAAGCTTACTGAGCAGCAGTTTGAGGAGATGGATACCCATAAAGACCAGGGATGGGAGACTACGAGCACACAGCAGGCGGTTATCACAGATGAGGAGTTTTGTAATCACAGGAAGAGCTTGGCTTGAAATCCTCTCCATGGAAACAAAGATGAAGATGTTGAGTACATTAGAGCAAGAAGTATCCTGTGACTGGATTGCGGCAGCTTCTTTGCCGTTCACGCACCAGAGCTTTCTTACCAAGGAGACCAGAAAGGTGGTACCACGACCTGAGCTGGTGCATAACATGGAACTCAGCAACAGAGGGCGCTATCCCATTGTCACTTTGGGGGCTGTTTTGTCGTCCTCGACCTCTTCGAATCACTCGCTATCTCCTCACAATTCCTGTAACCCACACATGCACGAAGACTTTAGTAGTGGGATCTCAAATCAGGACCTGCTTTTCTGGTACTGTCATTGCTCTTGCACAAACCCACAAGAAATGTCTGGGCTAGTTGCAGGGAGGGGGGCTGAAAGCTGGGTCCCCTGGAAATCCCTCTCTTACTGCTGTCCTCCTTCATGTGCAAGAAAAAATTTCCTAAGTTATAAAGAAGCCTTCTTCTAAGAAAAGTAGAACTTCTAACTATTGCTTTGAAAAAAAAAAAAATCTTAAAGGAACTGATTTACTCCCTTCTCCTTCCCTGGCTTTCTTCAGGCAAAAAAAGAAAAAAAAAACAAAAACCTTGCCCAAACACTCTCTTTCTCCAAATTCCTCACACACCCTGTTTTAAAAAACAGCATCACTAGCCCTGTTTTGGTTTCACTTCTTCCTCCTCAACTCCCAAAACAAGTCTGTGATTATTACACCCTGCTTGGATACTTTTTCTTAGGGTAAATGCAAATTACATGGTACAATTGAGTACTCTGCCTCTTTAACACTGGATACAGTCTATGCTCACATTATTTCCTCCCAGTTTACAACATGTACATTTTTAGAATACTTGCATAGATCTATGCAAGTCTGATGATGTTACAGACATTTATGCTTCCCATCCAAAAATACTAGTATCTAGACTTGACAGTGTAACAATAACAGTAACCATTTACCTCCAAAAAACGAAAAAAAAACATGAAGGACACACAGAACAGTCCACAAAAACTGCAGTGGTAACACAGAACAACTATAAATAAGAGATGCTAGTCTACAATAGATACATAATCATATAATCAACACATTTCTTAGTACTAATCAGATCAATCTGTTTAATAGTGTTTATAAAAAACTCCCTTACTACAGTAACTAAACTCAGCAGGATTACAAACTAAACTAATGTGCATTAATGCACTTTGGAGAGAGATTACTGTTTACGTCTTCGTTACACCTACCTTCTTGTATACAGAACAGACAGGATACATCTTTTTACTACCACAGAACAGTAAATTAAAGTTAAGGTTGAGCAGGGTGGCAGGCAGTGATGAATGGTTGCAAGGCTATAGTGAACAGGTTTGCTCTCGTTGGACTGTTGTAAACAGCATCTTGACATGTAGACTGTTAAATTTTTTATAACAAACCCATAATATTAAGCTTACTCATTAGGTGAGCCCCCCTCTCCTTGTATTATCAAAGTCAGATCTTAAATGACAGATTTAATCTTTCTCATCAAAAGTCCACAAACTTTTACTTTTGGCACACATTTAATACGCAATCTGAGAGCATCACAGCACTCCTTCAAAAAACATACAGGCAAAAGAGTGCTTTTCAATCGGCATGCTATTTATCTCCGGTGTATTACAGTATAACTCCAGTTAAAGTTTGTGGAAGCTGCATTAGTGCACAGAGGTCTATGAGTACATACACATTTTGCACTAATCTAAAATAACTTTTTCCAAACTGCTCCAGGGGAGAGACATGTTCACTCCTCCTTAAGAAAAATTTGTTATGCCACCTTGTGTCAGTCAGCATGGGCTGGTACCACACCAGGAGACTCTCAATATTGGCAACAGTCCTTGCTGGTACTGCATCACCACGATCCCTTCCTCCTGCAAAGGGCAGTTCAGCAACCCCTGAAGTCACCTCATCAGACCTTTGACTAACACCTTCTCCTTCTCCTGATCAACTGCGTGCTGACTGTGATCTTTTTTTTTTGGCAAGGAAGAAACTCTCAAGCCCAATCAGATAATTCTCGGTCATGTGGGATGTCCAAGCAAGAGAGGTGCACAAATCACCTGACACTTGGATCAAGATTTGGCCCGTAACAGCTGATTAGAGGAACCAAGCACTCCCCAAGTGTCACCCTCGATCACAAGTTGCCAAACCAGGATTCAGAATAAAATTTTTTGACATATGTTACACATTGAAATGTTTTAAATAGTCAGAAAATTTACTTGACAGGAGTTGCATCCTGATAGTTCCACTATTTACCTGCTCTCTGTCTTCTGTTATATTTGCTGCAAACAGAAATTATGCTAACAGGACTGTTAACTTGTGGAGCTAGAAGAAACGTAAGCAGGTAAAATGCATCAAGAATAGAAGAAGCAGGATGTTTGTTAGCTTTATGCATCACCATTTATATAGGTATAAGCCTTTGCTCAGACAATAATAATAAGGTAGCGAGCAAAAAAGTTTACCTTACGTAAGGACTGTCGGATACAGGATTGTGCAGTCACTGCTGCCCTCCTTTACTGTGTAGTTCAGACCTCCATTATCAATGGATATAAACACAGATTTCAGTTTTCTACCAAGTTCATTTGCTGACTATATTCACATTTTAGAGAGCCACTGAAATGTTAAATCCACACTTCTGATGTTTATGCTTTCTTACTGTACATATTAATGAATCAAGCCACATGCTAAATGGGCATTTGGTGCATTGTTTATGTAATATCCTAATACCCAGCAAGGAAAAACATTTTATAAATTCTGGCAAAAGAAGTTAAGAGTTTGTCCAGAGGTAACTAAAATATTCTGTCGTGATTCATGACTAGAAAGTAGGTAGCCACTGTACCAATAAATTATCAAATTATTACTTTCAGCATTTTTTCCTTTTAGGCTAAGAAATTTCTCTAAGTTAGACAAAACAATGCAACTTTTTTTCAGGAAAAAGCATACATTGAGCGTCTATTATTATTTAATCCATCAGCAACTGTTTATCCAGACCTCATTAATTTAGTTTTTACCACTTTCATTATCAAACCTAAGCATTATAGATGTTTTAGCTAAACATAAAATTAGCACAACGTCTACATATCATACCTTCATTAGCACTGCTGCTAAACATGTAAAAACATGATACACATTATAAAACAGCTGCAGATTCCAACTTCAGGCAAGGTATTCTCAGGTTAGAACTGGCATCAACACTAATAAAAAATTACTCTTGCACAAAACATCACAGAGATGGTTATCAACTGCAGTGAAGAAGAACAAAAAGTGAGCATGAAAACTTTAGAAAAACATGAATGTCATGTGCATGGGCCGTGGAACAGTTTGTCTTCCAAATTGTTTATTCTTCTCCCCTTGTATTATTATTATTTCTGTTTATTTGTATTACCATAATATTTTTAGAAAGTTGATCCTGTACCCATGAGATCTCTGGGAGTTTTGTTACCAACTTCAGTGGAAGCAGTTGTAGTGTCCTGCAAAAATGCCTTATGTTTATGGACTTTGATTGTTACTTTTCTGCCCAGATATTGTCCTATTCTCTTCATGAACGGTAAATACTGCATTTGAACTAAAAATATGCACAAGATATACTTACAGTTACAAAGGAGTTAACACAATTCTTCTGTAAAATATGGAATCGATTATAGGTCAGATTAGACTTAGAGAAACTTCAGCTCATTTCAGAAGTTTTGGACACTACCTAGTTACCACCAGGTAACATTCAAGGAAACTTAAGTTGTATCTACCATTTTGAGGTCTCTTCGAAAATATTGATCAGTTACTTACAATGCATTCAATTTCTCCTCAGCTACAATTGAGTTAGGATTTTAGGATTTAGCCTTCAGTGAACATACAGTGGCTGCACTCCAAATAGATTAAACTATTTTATTCTAGTTACTTTCGTCTCATCTGTGTATTGAGCAATTGTACCAGCTAACCACGGACCATGACTACAGTGCACAAACTCTTTCTCTTTTCATAGCTCTATTTACTGCCCTTCCATATCTTTTTTGTGCAGAACAATGCTACACCAAGTTTACCTTTACTCTCATGCAGTGTATTCTTTGCACCTTTTTATTATCTTATTATTGCAATTGCATAAAACAAACCCTGCAAGACATAGTAATATATATATAACTGGGTTTTTGTTGTAAGAATTAAAAAGTTACTGCATGAGAATACTAAGCACTGAAATGAGTATCAAAATATTCCAATCATCTTAGATATTATTTCAACATTTAAACAGTGTTTTTTAATGGAAACACTGAATAAATTACAAAAGAAAAAGTGTGCACTTAGATGCCAATTATTAAAAGAACAAGAAAATCATGATTACTATGTTCTGGTCAATCTTCTGTGAATTTGCTCTCAACTGGTGCTGATGACCAGCTTCTGTTAACACTGTTTAAAATGGAGATATTTTATAAACACAGTTTGTTAGACTGAAGTTAGGCTGCAATGGGAATATACAAACTGAGAGTACAGTAGACAAACTATCGCAATGAGGTTACCTTTTACTCCCCACACTTTTATTTTTCCTGTTTACCTCAAGCTGGACTAAATTTACCAAAATCTGTCATGAGATCTGTGTGACTAATGAAAAGAAAATTTGACTGTTGGCTAGTTCAGTATCCTCTGTGCAGGCACAAGTCATGCTGCCTTGTGTGTATGAATAGCAGATTTTGCTCCTCTGTTTATATGCCCTGCAAACAAAATGGTGGCGAGTGAGTGGAGTTAGAATATGGGCATTCATTCGCCGTTTTCAGAGAAATTTGTACAGGCAGTCTCTAATATGCCTCAGCAAATTTAGACGAACAGGTCATCTCAGCAATCGCTGACATTATATACTATATGAGCACACATGAAACCAAGAAATTGTTTCGTCATTCATGTTCAGTTACAAAAATGCTTCTATAGGTACAGATTAGAGTAGGAAGCCCCTAAGACTCAGATGGAAATTTCTGACAGTGAGAAATGTGTCTTGAGACCTCATTCAGAAACAGCTTTGATGAACAGCTTAATCGAATAATTTGTGCCTCTCCAAGAAGATTTAAAAAGTCAAACACACAAAAGTTACCATTTATGTGCAATGCTAAAGCATTATATTATCCACAGATTTCTTAATGGGAGACCCACTGCAATCCACCAGGGCAACAGACTTAGGAGAGCCCAGGGCCAAATCTATCAACGCGCCAACGACCTCATGCCCAGAGAGCACCTCTGTTTCCAGCAGAAGTCAAAAGGACTGGAAATACCAGACTTGCCAGAGGCTTGAACATCTCACAGAGTGAAGTATTTAAATGGACCAGCAGCCCCATTAGAGTCACTGAAAATCAAAGACAGCTGAAGGATCCTATAGAACAACCCCTTAGCTGTGGGTCATGGGGATAAGTAGTTCCAAAGGGAAGGTATATACTAAGATCCCAAAGCCAAACAAATTCCTTCAGTTCTGTGACTCGAGGGTCATTATTCAGATGATGTTATTTTAAAAGTCATTAAAATGAAAGTTCTTTGGAAGAAAACTTTTGGAATAAAAATCATATAATTACAACCTGTAATCAGCATGTGACTTTAAAATGTGATTAAAAGCTCCAAAAAATTTTCAATGAGCAATATACCTTCAATATCCCTGGCACCCAGCCCCACATACCTTCTGTACTTGGATGTCCTACTTTGGCCTTACACTAAGGCATCTGATACCAACATTTGCACATTGATTTATTATTTAACTTAAACGTAATTGAATTCAAATGAGTACAGCGGTCAGAGTTTTCACACAGGCTAATACTTTTTACTTCAAGACTGGACAATCAATGTTGGAGAAAAATGCAATTAACAAGGTACAAGTATGACAAAACCATGAAACTGTGCATATTTTAAATGTGTACAGCCATACACTCATTATTTTCTCAAGTCAGTCAGCAATCTTTGAAGATTTTAAAAAGCAGGCAGAGTTTTCATTGCTGGTATAGTTTATTACGGTTAGGAACAAGGACTGGTGAAAATGACTTGGCTGTGTATCTGGAAACTCGTCCTGAAACATAGTCACTTATATCTCATCTGCATCCCACAGCTGGCAGAGTCAGAAGTATATAGTGGGCAAATTATTACAGGAACTCCTACTCCTTTTTCCCAGAAAGACCCCCCTCCCCCCCCCAAAAAAAGAAAAATAGGTCAGCATGATCATCCTAGGCACTAACAGTTTTTTTCCAGAAACTTTCTAAGAGGATAGTAAGATTTTTCTTAAAGAGCTGTGAGAGTATCTCTGCTCTTTGTTCAGGCAGCTCCAGATATTCCACAACACATCAGTGATCTTTCATTTCTATAATCATATTTTTTATTAAAAAAAAACAAATGCAGCTATTACCTGCTATGCTCAAATTAAGTTCAGAGGAACTTAAAATGTATCTCTCAGATCACCCCAAAATAAGGAGGCTTGGTATAGATCTGAGGAGTCAGAGAAAAGCTTTCAGTTTCTATGGAATGGGAAAAATAGTCTTTACTAGTTTAAGATAAATACACCTCAATCTATGACATAGGTGTTCAATATTCTTTACAGTTAATATATAACTACCATTTTGTTCAAAAAGTTATCAGGATGATCGCCTGTTGTCTACAGAACAGCAAGGAAAGCTGATCATCTTGCTCCATCCCTTGTGAAACGGTAACCCTCAGCCAGCCCTCACAATACTCCTCCTCACACCTTCTTCCCCAATGCACAAACACCCACAGACACCTTCATTTCAACATTCATCTTCTCCTCCCAGTTCCTTTTCTCATATTAAGGATGCTGGGGAGGACCAAACCACTGCTGCATCCTTAATAAATAGCACAAGATCTCTCTGTATAGGTGCTCTGATTAGGCTGAAAATGCACAGCATGCTCAGGGCACTGTGAGCAGCAGGGCTGCTGCAACCTACTGCGATTCCTCCCTTTCAGGACCATACCCTTCTGAAGCAAGTGGAACCACTCACTTGGTGACAGGCAAACGTGTTCTTCAAGCACTTCCTTAGCATGAGCTGCACTGATGGTCGGCACTTTGCAGCCCAAAGCTTTCTAGCTTTTTTATGTTTTCTCGATACAGGTGAGAGCACTGGTGCAGGTGTGCTTGTGTGCTTTCTGTACAACAACAACCCGATGCTGTAAAAGAAAGTAAATGATGAGGGTGATGGGGAAGGGAGAGGGAGCAAAAGCCATCACCAGTAGTTTCAAGTCCTACTGCTCTGCCTGCTCTTCATTCTCCCTTCAGTCATGACCTTCAGGTATGCCAGGTTATGACCTTCAGGTATGCCAGGTTATGGCTTTGCTGAAGGAGCCTATTACTTTCAAGAGGTCAGCACTGCAAAGGGCTGTGCATGCAGAACATGCTTTCTGAGCCCTGCAAAGAGTTAATCCTCCTTTCCCGAAGCCTTTAGAGGGCACGAAGCCAACAGAAAACCACCACCCCTCCGGAAACCTTCAAGCCCTTGAGATTATGTAGAAGCAACTTCAAGCAACCTTGGCTCGATGTGAGCAGAAGGCATCGGCTTGTCTTCGGCCTGCCTGGCAAAACAGGTGTGGGCACACCTGTCCATACACCACACACGTACATGCGTGCTGCCCAGTCCTGCTCCGCTTCCAGAGGCTGGGACAGACACGTTGGGCGCCTCTCTTTGTTCGAGGGAGATGCCTCCCACCCCTGACTTTGCCGGGCTGCCCCCTCCCTAGTCACACAGCAGGGAGCACTGTCACTTTCCCCACGTGTTAAAGACTTTTCTTTTTTTAAAAAAAGAAAAATAATAAGAACAAAACGTATGGGCAAAACCTGGCCTACTGTCCCGCCAGCGGGCACACGCCTCCCCTCACAGAACTCCGCACCCCACGGGCCCCACACCAGAC
>NW_009705040.1:0-299 GCF_000703405.1 Apaloderma vittatum
TTTATTTCTATTTTTATTATTATTATTATTATTTTATTTTTATTTGTTTTCATTTTATTTTTATACCGTAGGAAGACTATGTCAAATAGTATGATACCTATCCACTTTTGTACTCTGAACACACTGTGTGAAATGTTTGAGATTTTATAGCTTGTCCAGATATTCTAAGACATCAAACTGTACTAAATCAGCCAAAAAAAAAAAAATTTTCATTTTTGTCTTGGTGATTTGTAACAGGAGAAGAAAAATTGTACTCTGCAACATTGATTGAAATTTATCTTGATTTATCTTTTCTTTCC
>NW_009705040.1:330-11149 GCF_000703405.1 Apaloderma vittatum
ATTAGAATAAATATTAGAGAAAGTATGAGTTTACCCACTTAGATAATATATATGAAGGAATTGTGCTAAAAACACAACCCTTGGAGTCCTGCAGCATTTTGGCCACAGAGTTTTGGTTATTACCATCCTCACCAAGTCCACATTATGGTATTTGTAGAAGATGAACAGCTTTAACTGCCTCCTGGAAAAGAATGTCTGTTATAAAAAATTGAAGTATTTGTACCAAAATCAGAGGCCTTAAACCTAGACCTGTCAAATCTCAGTTAAATGTTCTCCTTACTACCTCTTCACAAGTCTCACTCAGACCTGAAGTTCTCTTTCGGTCCTCAGAAATTTTCATGTCAGTATTTGCCAAGAAAATTTAACTTACCTAGAAAGTTGATTCTGATAACTGACATTATCCCTTTCCTCTTTTTTTTTTTTTTGCAATTTTTGTGTCACCGAAATTTTGTGTCTTCATTGCCATCCACCTTTTTTGTTGATTTCCCTGCAAAAGCTATTGGCAGTTTATTATTTTTTATTCTGACTTGCATCATCAGTACCATTCCATGTACTGGCCCCAGGTTCCTATCTGGATGTCAGTAAATTTGTCCAGATGCTGTCTCTTTAGGTAGCAGTTTAGGAGACGGAGCCCTCATAGTAGAGGAAAAAAAAGGTCATTATTTCCTTGTACGTATCCAATTTCTTCTTAGATTATGGTATTTCTAACACCTGGAAGCTTAGACAACCTCAAAAAACTACAAAAATCTACAGCTTTACCATTCCTGGTGCCGATCCAAGTGCTGTAATTACCTGTTTTTCACAATCATTTCCCCCTCTCTTGCCTGCGTTTTGCAAAATTGATGAAGTTACCAATTAATTTATAGAAAATCAATGTTTCTGCATTAGTTATTCATTTGGTTTTCCTTCTTTTACTCCCTGTGTTTATAAAAATGCTTTATTGTCATAGAGTTGATTTTATTCACGTATGCAGTCTAGAAGTAGTACCTCGCCTATTCATGATGCATTCTGACTTTTAAATAGTTTCAAACTTGATTCTGTGGCCAAAAAGTTACACGTTACTTCCTGGTAGTCCTGCTTTGATATGTGAGTAGCATGGGGCTTGAGTCTGGAAAAGTAGTTTCCAGAACCATTAATCAAGCAAGAAAAAATACCCCCAAAAATTGTGTATTTCCAATATTGAAAAGTGTATTTATATCCTGTCCATCTTAGGTCTTTGACTATGATTTTGGACTTCAGGATGACTTTATTGGTTCGGCATTCTTGGATATCACTTCATTGGAATTAAACAGGTATGGCCCATACAAGCCTGCGAAGTAAGTATTTTAGATAATCCGCTAATACCACATTTGTGGAATTGCAAGTAGAACATTATGCTGGAAAATAATTATATAAACCTACACATAAAACTAGCCCAGGAAAACCACATATTTTTAGGGAATTACTGTAATATGAATGTTAATATTATATTAACTGTCATGCACAACATTTTTTCCTGTGTCTACAGAGAGCTTAGTATTATAGCCACTTTAATCTGATAATTTTATGTTATCTTTGCAGCATTAGCACCTACTGTTTATTTTTTCTGGTTTTTGATCTATTGATGATACAGTTCAGATTTAATTATTTCAGTACATGTAAGTTCTTAACACAGTACTTACATATACTGAAATACAGCACATGGAACTGTTGCATTGAGTGTTTATGTATGAGTGTTTTTTAAACTGCAACACTTAAAAGTAGAAATAAGGTAAACTTGTGACACTGACAAGTAGTTTCGTGTAAATACAAAAAACTTTAATTATCATGAGTCAAAATTTTCACTGTCTCAAAGCATGAAATCAGAATAAATGCATGGATTTTTGTCTCCTAGGCAAACAGATGTTACCTTGAGTCTGAAGGATCCTCATTACCCTGACCATGATCTGGGAAGTATCTTGTTATCGGTTCTTTTGGCTCCTAGAGAAGAACAGCGAGAAGTGGTAATTTAAAATATTTTAATATATGTCACCAGTCTTGTGTTTTTTCTCTCTTTGGGTGACTGTGTTCTCTACTACATGTTCTATGGTTGGACTAAACTGCATAGTATGTGATTAATTTGGTATTTTTCCAGTTAAAATAACACTGAACAACATTTCTGGTGTAGTGCAGCTTACCTCATCTGATTTGGAACCTCCCTGAGATAGCACTTAAGGGGTCTGGAAGGAACAGAAATGTTCGGCAGTTTTAGATAAAGTCGGTTGCTGCTGATTAACATGGAAGAATATCAGTAAACTACATGTGAATAATTTTGGACCTAGTGCTACCATATCTGGATAAGAACGTTTGAATCCTATTCCACTCTGAAAATAAAGAAACTTGAAGAAAGCTAGTATTTCTGCGTTTGGCAGTTAATGAAGTATTATTTGACATTTTTCAATTTTGTGACTAGATTTGAATTAAAAAAATATGTGGTTTTCTAGATTTATTGTAATTCCTTCATCACGCTTACTTTTCTGAGCTGCTTAGTTCTAAGTGAAAATAGCTTCCAGTTCTGTAGAACCTGTAAGTTGTGACAAATTCTGTCCCTGGTTGGATGTCCTTTACTAGTTTTTTTCTCAGTTGACTTTTGACTTGAGCAGTATTAGTGCACTTGTGGCAGGACTACAAGAGAAGACACCTCACTCAGAGATTGTAAAATCAAGTGGATTCCTTTGGGTTCAGCGAGGCCAGGAAACAAGTGTTGATCTGATTAATTTTTCCATGGGTATGGTCAACAATATGGTTTTTGTAAGGCCATGTACATTTCTGTATGCTGCGGTGTGACACATTGTTCCGCAGGAGTACCTGAGGAATATTGGCGGATTACAATATTGTTCTTTTTCCACTTTTCTCTTGGCTACCACAGAATAGCCTAGTAAGTCAGTTACTGGAAATACTCAAGGTAGGTGTTTGGTATGTGGCATGACAGAGATGTAGATTGTTGAAAATAGGCTTCTCATCTGTTCATTTTCTTCATGATGTTGTGTTAGAAATCATCAAAAATAATGCAGTGGTGCAGGAATTTCATTCAAACTGGGTTTTTCTTTCTTTTATCAATACGTTTGTCCAGGATACTCAGATTATTGTCTTGCAAATTTGTACCAGAGAAGTGTTTTATCGCTTAAATTGAAAAATGTATTTTCATGGGTTTTGTGTGTATTTGAGTAAGACCAGCTTTTCTGAGTCAGCTGGTAATAGTCCTCTTTTTCCCCACTGGCTTTGGCATTATCATAAATCGCGCAGAACAGAAATACTATATTTTTACGTGGGAAACCGTTATGCAGACAGCACATTGGTTTCCTTTTTTCCATCATGCAGAAAGGATAGCTGCTGTGCTACTCAGTGTTACCAGCTGATGATACAAAGAGGGCTAGAGAAAATCACAGATGAGAAAGTGAAATTAAGACAGTACGGTGTCACACACGTCCTTCATCTGGGTATTTACTCAGTGAATTCACAACTGAACATCAAAAGCAATGGGAGCACCATCGACTTGCAAATTTTTTCATGCAGTAGCATGAAAATGGCAAATTTTTTCATGTTCAGCTGACTGGTCGCAGTAGGAGGAAGAATTGGGTTTGTGCTGTTATGCATTCCACTATCAGCTTTCTTTTTAGTAAGCTAATCCTTTTAGTTTAGCTCACATGACCAGTTTTTCTACCCATTCAGATTGTTATCTGGGACTTCGTTCTGCAAAATGCCTAGGATTCAGATTAGGATTCTAATTCCCAATCTGCAGCTTCCTATTTATTGTTAGAAACCAGTCTTCCCAAGATATGATTCTCAGAGTTCTGACAAAGTTGTAGTAAAACCAGAGAATTTGTGTCACAATGCAGGGAAGATGACCTACAAAATTAACATTGAATTGCTGTATGTGGATATGCTAGGAATTTAATGATTCAATTATCTTTTAATCAGCTGCCACATGTAATTATTTATTTAGTTACTAGGTTTTATTTACTCTCAGTAGAGTAGATATATTACAAAATGTATCACTCCAGTTAAACTGTCATCCTTGGTTATTTTTAAAAGGTCTTGTTACAAGGAGGATAATTCTTATTGAATTTAGTATGGTTAAAATAAATAATTTTTAAAACGTTATGTTAGAGGATTGAGGTTCTGGAAGTATAAAGTAAAAATTAAAGCCACTCCTACATTCCCAATATGTGTGCCATGCTATTTGAATGCTTCTCTTCTACTCAGTTAGTTCTGTATAGGTAATAAATTAGACAGTATAGTTGAAATATGTAGAAAAAAAACCCTGTGAACACCTTTAAATATGCTTTAATGACCACTGCACAGGAGACACAGAAATGCATTTTTTTCCCCTGAATATCTGCAAATTTATTTAAATCTTGTTTGTCTGATATCCCAGTATAGCCTACCTCTAAAAACCTCATTTCCGTCTGTATAAGTTTTAATTTGTTCGGGTGATAACTCTAAATTGGTTGCACATGTAGATGGTGTAAAAAATCTTCAAGGTAAAGAATTCATAAATTAACCACTAGTACTTAAATTTCAGTTACTTTAAGCCCATATGTCTAAAATGAAAACGTTTGTTAAGACCATTGAGGAAGTAAAAAAAAAGGAATAGCTTCAGCAGAAGAAGTATTATCTTTACCACGGTGCCCCAGAAGCATCTTGGTGCCTGACCCTGTGTTTTGGCAGCTCTGTAGCCCTAATCCACACCCAGCCCCACTGGACAAGATTTGCTGCTTTTTGTGTGTCGTTCAGTCGCTTCTCGATGCAGATTAGACTTTCCAGGGAGATCCTTTCACAGCCTGGACTGGAGCAGCTGGGAGCGTTTTGGAGGCTGAGGGCTGATGTCTGGATAAAGCCTTTTGGCGATGCGTTTGTGTGGCTGGGGGACAGTATTTTATTGGCGTATAAAAGTAACGTTGACAGCAAGATGCGTCTTGTCACACTGCATAAGAAATATTGACGCTGCCAGAGGGTGAGATGCTCCAATTGGAAGTTTGAAGCTAAACGGTGCAAAACTGGGGGCCTCATTCTGCGTTGCCACCCATCTGCAGGAGAGATATTATTACAAATAATGTAAAAAATAAGCAAGCAGAAGAATAGTTTATTTTGATTTGGTTGGAACTGTCTTTTGAGATGTGCAGAGATGACAGACTTGGTGTGCACAGGAGCGTTCTCCTCCTTAGCTTTCTGAAAGGAATTCTGATGAAATGAGGATTGTTCGTTTGATCAAAACTGCTGAATGAATCTGACAAGTGCAAAAATAAGAATGTGTGTAGTATTCGTGAATAGTGTGATCTGTTTCCAGCCTAACGCAATTAAGTTTCAGTAGCACTAGTTCCAATAATTTGTTTGCATTGCCACTGTGCTGTTAACAATACTTGTCCTTCACATTAATGCAGCACTGTTAATTATTTTACTTTGAGAGGACGGACAGCATAGATAACTAGTGTAAACTAAGATGATGTGAAATAAATTAGTATGGGAAAAGTACGTCTATCCAAAAATTTAAAATTATTTTCAACTCTCCTTTTAAGAAGTTACATGCTGATGATGTGCTTTCTGTCTTTTCCATTAATTTCTCCTTTTGATGAACTCAGAACTAGCGATGGCTTGAATTTTTTTTCATAGACCTGCTACAGTGAAGCTTGTTTTGTTTCTTTAATCCTGACACAACTCTACAAGTGGTTCCCTTTGGATCCGTGCTGTGCTGCGCATGCCCGTGTGCCGCTTGCATGACAATTAAAAATGTGCACGTGGTGCCTGCAGACCCTCCTTGCTCAGTGATATCCTCATGGGGTTCCTCACAGCTGCATGTCTCCCGTGTCTCCTCTCCATCAGTTGCTTCCAACATTGGTCTTGGAGGCAGCTCATGGCTACAGGGAGTGAAAAAATTGGTAGCTTGTTGAGAAATGTTGCCTTGGGGCCAGCAGATACTGGAAACCACACCACGGCATGGAGTGGTGTAGAAAATGGGAGAAAAAAAAGAAATGTGTGAGTGCTACTTGGACATTTTATTTAATGAGAATAAAATTCACAGCGTTGTTTTTACTTCAAACAGTTTAACCCAAATGATGTTTTGGGGTTTTGTTGTATGAAAATATTAAAAATATTAATATGCTGTCAATTTGCTTGCAATTCTAAATCTTACAATGCAACGAAGTTGTGCTTTTGGTTTTTTATTTGCCAGAGGGATAATAACATCATAGAAAAAAGAATGACGGACATGGACTCAGGGCATGGAATATTTTCACATTAAAAAGTTCCATGTAGATTATGCTATATATTTGTTTTACTGGCTTCTAGGGATGGTTAACAAGGGCTTCAGCTTGCCCTGCTGCGCCTGGTGGTGATGGTGACACACTCAACACGCATGCCTGAGGTTGTTTTTCTTCTCCCCCAAAAAAGTGTGTCTATCTGAAGAATTTGTGGATATTTCTGAAATGCAGAACCCACAAGGAAAATGTTTGCATTTCAAAATCTATTTCCATTGCCTGAAGAAGAAGGTGGCTTTGCAGTACTTTAAAAAACCCCCACAAATTATGTTAATTTTTCGTTACAAAGTTTCAACAGAAATTAATGGCCTTTGATTTATGCTTGTTCAGTGCCAGCAACAGGCTGCTAAATGTTATTAAACTGTATAAATTAATTTATCTGTGTTTCCACAAAACTGCTTTCAGCACCAGTTGTGTTCACAGATAAAATGTCCACATCTCTCTTGACCAATATGTCTCTTTTACTGAATGATTGAGAACCTTTGTGGCCAAGGTTTTACACGTTACTTCGGTAATGGTACAGGGCTGCTGCATAGTGGGTTTTTTTTTAAGAGTCAAAGTATGAAATTATTGCTGTTTCATGTGCTTAACTATCAAACCAAAGCAATATTTTTACTTTTGTGAAACTCGTTAGCAGTGGTAACCTTAGAAGTTTTACAGTAGATGTGTGTTGTCTGAGGAGCCTGACGGAGGATTCCTCTTACATGGCTACACCTGTGAGCAAAACAGTAGTGTTCTGAAAAAATAGCTTACATGAGTGTTAAAAAAAAATCATTATTCAAGTATCACTCAAAATTGAAGTCAACGTTGGTAATGGCACATTCACTTTTCTTCATTTGATTTTCTGCTTTTCTCTCCTTGTTTCTCTATTTCTCTCTGTCTCCCCTTTTTCCTTTTTCCTTTTTGCCTTTGCCTTTTCCTTTTTTCATTTTCCTTTTTCCCTTTATTTTTCCTTTGTCCTTTCCTTTCTCCTTTCTCCTTTCCCCTTTCCCCTTTCTCCTTTCTCCGTTCTTTCTTTCTTGTTTCTCGTTTCCTGTTTCTCATTTTTCCATTCTCCTTTTTCCTTTTTTCTTCCTTTCTCCTCTTGCCTTTCCCATTTTTTCTTTCTCCTTTCTCCTTTCTCCATTCTCCTTTTTTCCTTTTTCCTTTCTTTCCCTTTCTTTTCCTTCTTTTTTTTTTTCTTCTTTTCTTATTTTTCTTTCTTTAAAACAATTGCACGCAATGCTTTGTCTCTGGAAAGGAGATACTCACAGCACCAGAGCAGCGTCGTGGGTGCGCTTGGTGCTGCCCATTGTCTGGATTTATTTCAGCCTCGTGTAGTTGTCGCTGGAGTGTACGTGTTGCTGCTTCAGCTGCACTGGTGGTTAAATGTGGATTGTCCCTTTGGAGACAGCTGGCCTCCCTTTCTGTATTGCAGAGAAAAGGTAATTAAAATGCTCTATTTTATTTTCAGACAATGCTAATGAGGAAGAGTTGGAAAAGATCAAGTAAGGTAACTTTTAGCATGTGGTCTTCTGGCTTTTTTTTTTTTTCCTCTTTTTTTTTAGAAGAATTATAATGTTTTACCACCAAACATGCCATCTAAAACTCGGAACTTGTGGCACAGTATTTAATCTCCTGAAATTTTCTTTTTTAATGACATTGTTTTGTGTTTCATTCAAACCAAAATCATGAAACATTTGAGCTTTTAATGTGATCATTACGCATCTCAACTTTGTTGCAACATTTTAGCCTGTCTTGAAGCCATCTAGTAACTTCATATCAGTGGCAAACATGTCCTGATTCTTTTTCTAAAACTTTTCATTTCTTGTGTATAAACAATTTGCTTAAAGTGTACTTGTTAGTGTTCACAGAATATTCCTCCCAAGTGGGAGCTTTCATTTTCCTGTTACTTACTCCTCTTATTGATTAGAGTTTTTTTGTGTGTGGAAGTTTTCACAGGGATGCTTTTCAAAGGCAAATTTGAGAGATGATGGTTATGTCCAGCGCTTAAGGAATCACTCTTTATACGTCTCTTCAGGTGCCTTTTGCAGAAAAATTCAGTATCTAGCTGTCATCCTCTTAAGAGCCACTTGAGTGATAAAAAATGAGCAGCGTGTGCTCTTTTGCACTAGGGAAAGGCTGGGAGTTTAACTGCAGTGGAACACAACCTGGTTTTACCTTTCTGCCTCTATGTGTCTCCAAAAAAATGAAGAAAAATGTTTGTAGTTTCTCAGTAGTTTTCTGGCCACTTTTACCTAATACTGGCATGCTGCTTTCAAGTTTTAAACCTTCTTATTATTTGCATGATCAAAACGAGAATCAGACTTTCTCAAAGTCTTGAGCTGGTGTGATAGATCTGGTTTTTTAATTCTTTTTTATTATTATTATTATTGTGTAAAGTGTTAAAAAAAGAAAAAATGCAATAGCTGTGTGGGGTAACTTTTCTGTGAAGTGATTTACTCTTCTAGCATACTGAGGCACAAATTTAAATAGGTTATTAATAAACAGTGTTGTAGATAGTACTGACTGACAAATATTTGCACAGTATTTTTAAGCTTTGTGGTACAAAAAAAAGAGCAGGATTCATAATTCTTGGATTAAGAACAGGGTTTTCACACAGTCTGCTTCTGTGATGCAGAGCAGTACCCAATCTCAGTTTCAAAAAAAATGTTCAAACTCCTGAAGCGTTAGTGGATCGTGAAAGTGAGGCATCAACTCCTGATGCACTCGATCTCCCATACTTTGAATTTCAAACTGGCTTCAATAATCCTGAATGAATGCCACAACACGATAGTTGGGAATTCTTCAGTGCCTTTCAAGTGTATTATTTATGTGGCTGCCTTTTTTACACTGATTTGATAACATTTCATTGAGGTGTTGCCATTTTTTGCAAAGGGGCATATAAAAAGATTTGGGAGATAGCAAATGTTTGGATTTAAATACTGCATTTTTATACATTTATCTCAGGTGAAGAAATAATTTTACCTAGAGATGTAATGCAGGTACAAAATCTTAAATGCACAGTTGTGTGTGTGATTTATTTACAGAAGTACCTCAGTTAAACTACAGAAGCTAATTTGCCTTGTGGGGCTATTGCAGAGTTGCCTGCTGTCAGTAAAACAAATCAAAAAATCTTTTACTTTATAAATAATTCCTTCAAAAATTAATTCCTGTTGTCTGGAGTGCAGGATGATCAATAGTAAATAAGACATCATTTGCAGATTTTTTAAAAAAGTCTAGAAATAGGTATTTAATGCTCTTAGATAACAGAGAAAGCGTCCTATTTGAGATCCTTTTTCTTCAGGGAGTATTTGTCTTATGCTCTTGAGAGCTGAGAGAAAAAACAGAATATTAAAGTTTTTTAGAGATGCTATTATAAAATTTCCTAAATGTACTTTTTTTAGCTCTCTAGAGCCTTTACAACAGCACTTCTATTAAATGAATTTGATTTTGCAGATTATGACGGTATATTTTACTTTTCAGTGAGTGTACTTGAAGCTTACCGCTTCTTTAGCATACGTAGTTAGGTAACTTCTCTGTTCTTCTGACGGTATTCATGTACTTCTAAACAACTACTTCGGTGAAATTCTGAGTCTGTACTTCTTACGCTTCTACTGCTCTGCTCCCTCAAGGGGCAAAAATGCAACCGCTTTTGCTGTTGTTGTTAGGTTATTTTCTGCTGTTGCTGTTGGTTTATATCACATGTACTCTTCATCAAAATTCATGGATGCTAGATGACTCCCTGTGCTGTCTAGGTCAGAGGGAGTACTCATTGTCCAGCGAATCTTACGAAAATTAAATTCAGACAATTCTGAATTCAGAGCATTTAGGTTCTTGCTCTGCGAAAAACAAACTTTCTGTTGTCTGCAACAGGAGAATCCTGGTGGGTTATTAAAAACAAAAATCCAAACAAAATGCAGAAAGCTACCAAAGCTGTCTATTTTAAGACAACACAAATTCTACTGGGTAATGATAGTTTGCGTCTGGTTTCGACTTGATTTTTTTTCTACTACCTCCACCACAAGCTCGGTGTTGCATTAAAGCACAGGCATGTTGAGGTTAGTGAGCAACCACCTGGATCATAAAAAAGTGCATGAAACACCGAGAAACCCACCTCAAGGTGCATTTCCCTTGCTGAAGGTGCACACTTTTCCTGATGGCTCTCCTCCTCTGGGTTTAGGGAAATCAACTTTCTTGTTTCTCCCTTGCTTTCTCAAAGGTCTGGATGCCATACCTGATTTGGTAAAACCGTGGTCATATTGGTATAGAAGGAGTACAGATAAGCCCAAGGTTTTAAGAGAGGTAAATAAATGCTAATAGTCAACATTGCCCCTGACAGTGAGGTGAATATTGCTGATTTTTGAAGTGATTTTCGTCACAGAATCCTTGAGGTGCAAGCTGTCTGTGCGATGAGAAATAAAAAGATGCTGTTTCCAGACAAAAATTGCAAAAATTTGTTTTCTCCCATTTCCTCTGGTTATGAAAACAAGAAAAAAGTCAGCTGTGACTTCTTCTTTAGTAATTCTCAGCATCGCAGATGCTTAATCAATAGCTAGGGAAAG
>NW_009705040.1:11180-51984 GCF_000703405.1 Apaloderma vittatum
TGGGAAGGGAGTCTGTGAAATTGTTGACAGCATAAAAATTAGAAAGGTACATACCACTCTTTTTTTCCTCATCATTTTTTATAGAGTTCAGTCCAATGCTGTCAAAAATAATATTAAAAAAAAAGTTACAATTCTCTTTACTATTTTGAAGCCTAAAATTGATAACAAAGAAGAGATGGTTTAAATGCATTTTTCCCCCATATAAAAATTATATTCTCTTTAATTAAGTACTTTGTCCTCATTCTTCTCTTAGCTTCTCATGATGAAGTTTCATTACTTTTGCTGTGCCTTTACTACCAGCAATTTAAAAGATAAAATCTTGCTACTTCTAGCATTTTTTAATGTGAAGTGGTTTTCAACATGAAAATCAGAAGCATAAATACTAAACTTGGGACCAGTGGAGCTGCAGTTATAATTCAGCACCTACCGATACGTTTTCTAGGAAGAATCAAAACTTTCCCTTGATTTTAGATATAAACGGGTAAAAGGAGAAGCCTACATGTTGGGGTTTTTTTTAAAAAAAAAACAAAACAAAAAACCAAAACCAAACAAATGTAGCTTGTAATTTTATTTTTTTTTAGAGTTGTCAATTAATTCTGTATGCATTTGTCAATCATTTGAATTAAGTTAAGCAGAAGCCTTTACTTTGGATGCTCCCTCTCAAAGAGCATTTCATAGAGCAGGCAGACTTTTCTGTGGAGAGTCTGAAGATATCACTAAATACTTGATGAAAAACAACCTGTTTCCTCTGCTGCTGTACAGTTCACTGCATGGTTACAGGAGGTTTATTCAAGAAAAGGGTCAGGGATGGTGGCTTCTGGTGATGCCACAGAGCTTGCTGTGGAAGTTTTATCTTTGCTGTGCCGAGTGGGAGGAATGGAGGTGAAAAAATAAAGGACAAGGAACTTCAGAAGGTGACTGGAATGCCGCTGGAAGACAAAGCTGATGGCAAGGCCAGTTGTGTTGGTGGGCAGACCGAACCTCACTTGCCAGAATTGGAAGTGTCTGGGATGTTTAAAAACCTACCTTTCTGCAGGGTGGGTCTGGAAAAGACTGAAAATGGGATTAACAGTCTGAAAAGTTATCTCTGTACCCTACAGTGGGAACAATGACAGCTGAACTGTGTTTGACAGGTGTTTGTTTAATTTGTCCTTAAAAATCTGCAGTGATGGATATTCTACAGCCTCCCCGGAGAGCCAGTTCCAGTGCTTAACCGTCATTTCCATTAAAGGCTGGGGTTTTTTTGTTTTTTCCCCTGGTGTCTGACAGTGTCTCCCATGGTGCAAATTAAGCTCATCTCTTCCTACAACACAGATGGATGGATGTGTTTTATCACAGCGGTTTGGGCACAATTTACATACACATTTTAGAGTCAGCCTGGGGAGCCAAGAAAAATCCTTTGAAGTGTATGTGTGTGTATATATATGCTTAATACAGAGGAAAGTTTTTGGTACTCAGTGATTAGGTACAGTTGCTCTCCGTGGTTTAAAACGTGGATAGTAACTCTGGTGTAGCTCTGGTTCACTAGACATCTTACAGAGGAGTTAGTGGTGGATAACCAAAAACCATAACACCACTTTACCAAGCTGTTAATATTCCTCATATTTTTTAAAAAAAGTTCTGATGAAATTGCACGTCCCAAACCAGAGGTTAGATTTTCTCTGAACAGCATTTCCTGATGTTTGTCAGGAAAATTTTTGACTAGCTTGTCTAGAGGTTGAGTGAGGTCCTGTCCCATATAAATAGTTTATTTTAGCAAATCCTGCACTCCTGGAGAACTAATTGCTGTACTCACTGCCTCTATTCACAATTTGCATATGAAGAAGTAGGATTAGCTTGGGTTTTCCAATGTAACAGTAACTACTTAAGCAAAGGTATTTTAATGAAGACAATACCTTTTAGACAAAGCATAGTGAGAGATTTCTGACAGAAATGTTTTCATTTCATTGAAAATTATTTTCATCTGAATAAGGCTATCCTCTTACCCTTTTTACATCTGTGGAAGAACTGCCATTGAATTGAGTTCATACGTGATCAGATCTCATGTTCAGCTTGCCACATTAATGACACATTAAGGAAATGTCAGAAGACAAATATTTTAGTGCTTTAATTTAGGGACAAACAGAGGAACAAGTGGTTTGGCAACTATAGCCAAATACAGTAGGGGAAAGTACATGTGATGATTATCTGCTGTGCCCTAACAAGTCACAATATTCCAGTAAAATCTGGAGGAAAGGGGATACGGCATCACTTTCTTTTCTGTTTTATAGTCTCAGTGATGAGTTTAGAACTGGAAATATTAGAACTCAATAAAATGTGGCAATACTCTTAATTTATACTACTAATGTGTGACGAGCTGTTTCACTGTGACTTCGGTTAGTTGGAACTAAAGTTTCGTTCTTCCCAAATGTGCAGATAAATTAGTCTGGATTGCAACAGGTTATGTATGAACTAAGATTAAAGGCACATTATCATCCCAAAGTCATAACTGAGTAAGATACTTCTGATTAATTATGATTGGTGGTAAAAGAGTATATTTGCTGCTTAAAGCAAATGAATTCAAGTGATTTTTAATTTGCATTTAGATAACTATTTTTGCCTTAATTCAGCTTTAGAATCTTTGCCTGTACTTGTAAAAGGAAAAATACAATTTATGAAATCTTAAATACAAATTAATTGCAAAATGCAAGGCTTTCAGTTCCTAGTGACTGTCTCTTTTTAAAATTTATTTTAGAAGCTTTTCAAAAATATATATTGTTGTAGTTGCACAAACTGAAGTACCAAAAGCTATGTTGTTATAAATTGATGGTTTTGTGCCCAACAAAAAATACTTAGTCACGTGTTTGTGTGACTCCTGATTTGCGTCTTCCTAACATCAAAAGCCTTATGAAGCATTTTTTTGCTGTTGAAACAAGTATACTTTTCCCGTGCAGTGAGATTCCTCTTGAGGACGAAATAAAATTGGAAATACCAAATCATGGTCTAAGGATGACAAAGACAAGCGGAAACACAAAATTTTATTTCTTGAGGAAGGAATTTCTAAGAAGTTTAATCTTTCAACCAGAATCTTTCAACCTAAACTTTGTGGAATTTCAGAATAGAAGGTAGAATTACTGGGTTTGTGATTTTAGGAAGAACCATCTAAAATTGAGAAAACGCTTTTTTAGCCATGAAGTTCTGGATGTCAATTTATCAGCTGTAAATAGTGCTTGATGGGGAGCTACTAAATAATGGAACAGAGGTAAAAAAAGTCAGAGTAGATTCACCTGTCTGCTAGACATCTGGTTATAAAAATTATGCAAGTATTTGGTGAGGCATACATTTGCATCACTTGTGTGTGAGAGGTAGCGGCTGGTAATGTTAACGATCAAAACAGCTGAGAGGCATTTCTTGTGGGGTTTTCTGGGTTCATGCCCACAATTCTGAAAGAACAGGGAGTGTGGTGACACTGGTAATCCCAGGCAATAACCACATCGTCAGGACCCATGGTCTTTCACAGACTGCAGCCACAGTTGCCAAAAGGAGTTGCTGAGAAGAAAACAAGGGAGAAAGTTCAGATCATACTGACACAGCCTCTCTCTGTCAGCACACCATTGTCTTGTATTTCCACCTTTTTCCCAAGAATGCAAGTCATAGCGAGTGCTTAACAGTCTCAGCCTTCATCTTATTACAACCACATTTTTGTGATTTCCTAAGTCCAAAAATGCATAAAATGCTGCAGAAGTATCGGCTCTTACTGTTAGTGTAGAGTCACCACAAGATTCTCCCACAGTAACATCATTGTGTTGTTAGAGCAAACATCTTAAACCAGATTTAACGTGACAATCATACTGAAAACACCCATAGGGCAATGTAAATTTCTCAGCTACAGAAACTTAGCTTAGCTTCACCTAGGATTAAAATATCCTGCAATGTAAAATATCATCAACGGAAAGTTAAGATAAATGGTTTTTCATGTTGCAGTAATTACCAGTAGGGGCTCATTTACACAACTTATTTAGTCACAACAAGCATGCATTTGGAAACGATTCATCATGATCCCCTTGAAGGCAGTTTTTTTAGCTCAGTGTCTACATGCTAATGATTTCTGCAAGGTGTTATACTTTGTGTAGCTTCTAACAGAGGAAAAGCATTGTGAATATGTGTGACTGCCCCTCAGTTTTTTTTCATTGCATAGACAATACGTGGAATTGGCAGCTCTATCTATTGACACTCTGAATCTTTACTTTAAATGTCTTATCCAAGCCAGGCAAGCGTCCTAGGAACTGGATGAGAAGAGTTCTATTTACTTGAGCTTGCAGCGTAATTTCCAGCACTGAGTGTGATTCATGACTATTTTTGCACTTCTGTCCTCTCTTTGGCAACGGAAAGGAGTGTCATTCCTCTCTGAATTCTTTCATTATTTTCTGGATTGTTATTTTCTCTAAAGCTTCCAAGCCAAAGTAGTTGTTTGCATAGAGGTGCCTGTACAAGACATACAACTGCACTGTGTATTTACTTTTTTTTTTTAAATAAATACGTTTGTGGTAGGCACACCGTTCCATTTCTGTCTGTTGTTCAGCTATTTATTATCCAAAGATAAAGACGTGTTAAAGGCATCCCTTTTGAAGAAAGTGACAGTGAAGTTGTGGCAATTTATACACTCTTCAAGAACATGTTCTTGACGAACCAGGGAATGACGCCCAGATTCTGGCAAAGCCAGTTGTCAAGTAATAAATGACCATGTGCAAAACATTGAACAGTGTTACAAGATCATCTTTTGTCTCTGCCATTGCATTTGGGTAACTGTATTGATCATACCTAACGGAGGATTCAAGTTCTGTGTCAGAAGGTTTTCTGCTGTTGGCATCCCTGGTCCTCTCACTACCCTACATTTAGGCAGAATAGGTAGAACACAAAGAAAAGGTAATTTTATCATTTAAAAATGTTTTTTCATGGTGTTTATAATGGAAACATTAAAGCAGTGTGTGGACAGGAAAAGATGTGAATTTTCCTTTTACAGGCGGCTTTGCATTATACTTTGGCACAAAAGACTCCTTTTCAGAAATCTAATTTTAATTTCCTTTTGGAAAAAGAGAGAGAAAGCTTCACGATGTGCAGGCTGCGACTTCTTTCCCCAACCCTCTTTATTTTTTTATTTAGAGCATGTTAGATGGGAATCTCCATGCCTGCCTACAATTTGTAAATGCTCAGAAATGTGAATAATAATCCCACATTAATGACAGCTCCTTGTGGCCTGAGGTCTTGACCCTTCTTCTTTCCAAATTATGGCATTTTGTGAACAGTGTGGCCAGTTCCAGATGGAAATACTGTGAAATATGTAACTTCCCACCTGTTTTTAGAGACATGAGAAGCTGTGCGGTTTCCTCACATTTTTGTCTGTTTGTTTGTGGCAGAAGAATGAAACCAGGGTGCAGATATGCATTTACCTTCTTTCAGAGGGCAATAAGTTACCTAAGAATTAGTCTGAGAAACGTTCCTTCATAGGAGAAATTTGGAAGGATCTTTGTTCATTTCTGTTGCTTTGTTTTACTCACATATTTTCCCTCCTGACTTGGTAACTAATTCACTGTGGCCTGGATTACAGAAGGTTGCTTAGATACCTAAAAATGTGCCTTAGAAGTGATGTACCTGTCTCACACTGCCAAATTAAATTCATGAAGGGAGAACTCTAAAATGAGAAATCAGTCTTATTTTCCCATTTTTTGTCAGATTAGACTCGAAATCTAAACATTTGTGTTTGTTTATTTTGCTTCCTGCAAGAAAGACTATGTGAAATTAGAGATTATGTCACTGTCCGTGGTTTCTGAGGGTAAAGATGACTTTTAACTGAATGAAAGCATGTTTTAGATATCTGTTCAGATACTGTTCAGTCTGTACATGGTCATTTCAGTCTTGTCATTCTACCTTATACGTAAATCAACCCGTTGATGAAACTCCCCACTGGTCATAAAAAATCAGTGTGTTTTATGTGGTGGCAGCTGCTCTAGTGCAGCAAATTACTTTAGAAGCGGTTGAAAATACAGAATTTAGATCCAGTAGACTCTCTACATGGTTCGCTGCCTCATTTGTGATTAGTGAAGTCTCCATGGTATTTGAAAAGCCCTGGCAGTCAGGTGAGGTCCCTGGGGACTGGAAGGAGGGAAGCACTACACCCCTCTTTAGAAAGGCTAGAAAGGAAGACTCTGGGACCTACTGACAGGTCAGCCTAACCTCTGTGTGTGGGAAGAACACAGAACAGATCCTCCCAGAGGCTCTGCTGAGGCACAGGGAGGTGGTTCAGGACAGCCAGAGCAGCTCCAGCAAGGGCCAGTCCTGTGGGACCAACCTCGTGGCTTTTTCCAACAGAGTGACTGTGTCGGTGGACAAGGGAAGAGCAAGGGCTGTCGTCTGCCTGGACTGCTGCAAGGCCTCTGGCACAGTCCCCCACAAGACCCTTCTCTCTAAGTTGGAGGCACAAGGATTTGATGGGTGGGCTGTTGGGTGGATGAGGAATTGGCTCGCCGGCCGCACCCAGAGGGTACTGGTCAGTGGCTCCATGTCCAGCTGGAGATGGGTGACAAGGTGTCCCTCAGGGGTCCATACTGGGACCAGTGCTGTTTAACATCATCATCATTGAGGACAGAGACCGTGGGATCGAGTGCATCACCAGCAAGCTTGCAGATGACATCAAGCTGAGAGGTGTGGTTGACGTGCCAGAGGGACAAGATAAAAGTTTACGGTCACAGGTTGCCCAGAGAGGGGGTGGAGGCCCCATCCCTGGGGACGTTCATGCTCTTGATGGGGCTCTGAGCAACCTGATCTAGTTAAAGATGTCCCTGCTCACTGCAGGGGGGTGATACTGGATGACTTTTAAAGGTGATTCTAAGTGGAGAGCTATGTAGTTGTGCTTAAACAACTGTAAATGCAACTCATGCTTATTTTCCATAATAGTATCCTGGAAATCATTTGAATTCTGGCTCAGCCCTTCAAAAAAACCCAACAGTGGTGGGTTTTCTTTGCCAAAACAAGTCTCAGTTAACCACTGCTTCTTTTCCAGTACAAAGTATCTTCCTAAAGAAGCCTTGTCTCTTCTTTCTCTACCTGTCATTGCCTTATGTTCAGGGCAGAGTCAGTTTTGGCTATTTGCTATTCAGTCTTTCTTTTGGTGTAAACCATGGAAAGAAAGAAAAAGCAATCTACGCCTTCTTCACAAGACCAGTCTTGGGCAGTATTGACTATAGACCTGCAACGAAGGGGTGTTTTTGCTGAGAAAAAAAAAAATTATGAAGCTTAATAATGTTCCTGTGTTTACCTGTAATGAAGATCATGGAGGTGTGCAGGTGATGAAGCCAACTATGCAACCTCTCATGTACGGAGGGTTACTGAGCCTATAAAGCCTTAGTTGTTCAAGCTACATTGCATAATAAAGGAAATGCATATATTTGATATATTAACAGCTGAGCATGCACACAGACTCTTTTTTTTTTGATTCCTAGAAAGAATAATTTGCAAGTCCAAATATTGTTTGGCTGTCTAGTGTTCTGATTTTAGGTGTTCCTTGCTGTTCCTGAAAATACCACATCAGTTTAGAGACTGAGATAGTTGTCATGTGCACGGGAGTTTATTGACTTGTTTTTCATTGGTCCATGCTTCTCATGGTGGGTTTGTGTCATTCTAATGGAAGTTCCATTTTCATACTGTTTCTTCTGTTTAGTGTTTGTTCAAGTTCATTCGATCATACCTTATTATTAGGTGATACTTTGTACTGTTTATTTGTAATGTTGTTTTTATCAGCAGAGGGAGGAATGAAGCAGGAAGAAAATGCTTTGTGTTCTGGACATTTCCTCGTGTCGTGTTTGTTCTACTTGCTTCTGCAAAAGCAGTGTATGACATTACCTGTATATTTATCAGTTTTGTTTCTCTGCAGGTAATTCTTTGTATTACAGTTTACGTATGTGCTGTCAGATAACTTCAAAATCACTTTAGATTATTGTTCTGCATTGATAGTTGCATGAAATTGAATATTGAAATGCATGTGATATTTTTGGAGTTGTTTTAAACTAAACCTGCGGTTTTATTTCTCTAAAATTTCAGAGCCAGAGCTTACGTCTCTCAGACATGCACAGAAAATCTCAGCTATGGAGAGGGATAGTCAGTGTTACCTTGATAGAAGGGCGTGAACTGAAGGCGATGGATGCAAATGGACTAAGTGATCCTTACGTGAAGTTCCGTTTGGGGCATCAGAAATACAAGAGCAAGGTACTGAAATGCACACTGTCTGTGTTTGAAATATTTTGTTCCTTGTTTGTGGTTTGTGCGTTTTTTTGTTTGTTTGTTTGCATGACTGTTTAAGTAGTGATGGAGACTTACTGTTGTGTTATTATGCTGTCAAAGCACCTGGAGTTTTGTTTAGTCGTTTTCCTTCAATTATAAAAAAAAATAGTACTAGATGAGGAAAAAATGCAGCATAGGGCGACACGCCCGGTTTTCTGTACAAACTGCGTTAGCTTTTATTTCCCATTATGGGTCATTTGTGGCAGAGGAAAGATGTGGAGTGATTCTGGCAAGTTGATAACCACCTTTGTGTCTTTCTGGCTTGATGTCAGTTGCCTCTTGGATCCTTTGCGTGATCTCATCCTCAAACTATGTCTCATGTCTATCCTTACTTTGTCGTGGATCCTTAGAGTGAGTCTTGTTAAAGTTTTGTATAGGTATGAGCTTAACAGACAGAGGGGATTGATTATTTGTCTTTCTTGCTGTAATTTTTTATTTCCCTGATCCCTGTTTGTTTGAAAATCGCTGGTTTTGTGTAAGATGCTGGGACAGCTGATAGTGCACGTGACCTTCCTCTCTCCGTGGACGTGACAGCCCCTGTGGTTTTCACAGAATCACACAGAATCGCACCCACATGAGGTTTTCACACGCAAAATGAGGACGAGGGCTGGAGCATTTGGGTGCCACTTTCACAGACCCCTGACCCCGTCGTAATCTAAAATTAGAATGAGTCAAATTTCGTGTGTTTGTGACGTAAAGATATTCATAGCATCTCTTTTGTTCCTCTCTGATTTTTCATTTTTTTCCGAACTGGTGGATGTAGGAAGCAGGAATTGCTTCATGAGGAAGGTCCTAGACAGTTTTGATTCTTGCTCAGGACAGACATGACTACTGTTTTTGCCTTACAGTAGAAGATCTGCGAGCTTATTGTTCTGCAGAACGCGGTCAGAAGTACATAGACTGAAAGGCATTGAAGTTACTTTTTTTGTCAGAAATAACTGGACTGAAAATGATTGAGAAGGCTGCTTTAGTCTGAATTGCAAGGAAATGGAGTAAAATACAGTTCTGAACAAAAAAAAAAAGAGTATCATTGTGTAAAAAGTAAACCGTGATATCATCATTCTCCCATTATTACTGCAGCTAAGGAGAGAGGACATGATAAAAATGTTTCTGTTTGAATACTTAACAGTCACCATCTACTTGTCATTGCAGGTGCTTTGTTTTCCTTTAGGCTCAGACACATAACTTTGCAGCTAGCTGTCACTTAAGAGAGGGCATAATTATTCTACAGAAAAATGGATCCATTCCCAGGGTAAATCCTTTGTTCGCGAGGCTTTTGAAGGTGACAGGTTGCAGGATTTTAGAGGTTGCTGTTGTGTCAGAGAGGCATGGGAGAACTGCCCAGTAGTCTTTCCTAATTGCTATTTTTCAATTCTCACTGCTTAAGATACTCTTAATTACTTACTACAAACAGAAAAAAAACCTTACTGATCTAAAGATCAAATTTACGATTCAAGTAAGTGTATGCCTGCACATTGCAATAGGACTTTCTTTTTGCTCTCCTTTCAGATTGTGCCAAAAACTTTGAATCCTCAGTGGAGGCAGCAGTTTGACTTTCATCTCTATGAAGAACGAGGTGGAATTATTGATATTACTGTCTGGGACAAAGATGCTGGCAAAAGGGATGATTTTATTGGCAGGTTTGTGCAATTACAGCCTTCTTGTTCCCTAGGGATGGGAGGAGATGATTAAAATGAGCCTTGCCATTGAAACTATTTCTTATGACCATTTGTTCTTGTTTTTTTTTTCCTTTTTATAAAGGTGGGGGAGAGTTTTTCACAAAGTACCGTTACACTTAGCTGCGTTGCAATTCTTTACTTTGATGATGTAAAATAATCCTTATTGACCAGTAGGTGGCAGCTTTTACCAATTGATAGGCAGGTTCTCCAAATTAAAAATCCCAGATTTAGAGCAATAGTCAGGATGCAGGAGGTTCCATAAGGCAACGTCTGACATGGAGGAGACTTGTAATAGGCACATAAGATCAAAATTATGTCCTTAATTTGGGATCAGCCTTAGAGTTCAAGATGTGGTAGAAATTTGTGTAGTTTAGCTCCATTTTATTGTGTAGGAATAAGAAAGTTGCTACTGGTTTTTAACAGTGGCGTTAACTGTTAGTTAATAGGGAAGATAAAGGTCGTGTTGTTTTAGATACGACAAAGTAGATGCTGTTGGAAAGCACAGATGTTTCTTTATATGATACTTTAACTGATATCCATACAGTCCTAATAATAATAATTGTTATTAATCCTCTATATTTTGATTTTTCATCAGAATATTGGTTTTAGGTGCTTTTCACTAGGATGTTGGTACTATTAACAAGTAGAATTACCTTTTTTGGTAGTTAAAATCAGGAACGGAAATCCCACAGGCCTGGCTGTGTACTTTTGTTGTCAGTGTGGTTACGTTTCTACTGACCTTTTCCTCCCTCTCATTCCATTTAAGATAATGTCTTTCTTCATCAGACTAGATCAGTCAGATAATATTCTGTGTTTATTTCCTACCATAAATTGTGGGAAATCAAAATACACACAGATCCTGTGGCAAGCAAACAGCTTTAATCTTGACAAAACTACTTCTCAGAAATATACGTGGTAGGATTTTATTTTATATGATGAAACCCTATGGAAGGCGTGTTTGTATTTGAAGTTTACATTGTGTTTTTTCCCCTACTTGATTTCACTCCCTGCATATGGTAGCAATAACTGTTTTTCTGAAATAGCATAATAATTTAGTCCTATGTCAACATATGATACACCTTGGGAAGTTAGTCCTATTTTCTGCTTAACTTTAACCTTCTTATCCAAAAGATGGTGAGATTCAGAGTTTTCAGGTGTGGTTTTTCAGAACAGTTATCAAAGCAGCACTTACATCGTTACCGTTACCAGTAATTGTAAAGTCTATTGAACAGCATTGCATAAAATAATAGACGAAACTTTTCTTTCTTTCTTTTCTATCCTATTCCTAAATAGATGTATTTCTTGTATATATCAAAAAAGGTATGCCTTGGACAAAGCTAATCTGTAGTGGTTCTGCAGTGTATAACCAATTTTAACAAAATCAGTGGTATTTTTATCTGAAATCTTGCTGGTCTTGATTTTTGTGACCTTTCTGCATGTCCTTGCATACATGATCTCTCTTCAGTTTGTCCTTTGAGATGCTCTCTCATTTTACCTTCTATTGGTCCCGTATCTCTGAATAATGCAACCTGCAAACAAACTCCTCTCCATGAAGATTTGCATGAAGAACTTTGTCATTTGTCAAGTTCAATCTAAATACAGAAATAGGTCTTAATATTCTGCCTCCCTGATACCCTTTTCCAGTCACTGTGGATAAAAGTCGTGAACACCTGACAGCTCTGCTTTACATTGCCATCTCTTCATCAGTTTCTGCCTCTGAAATCTGGAAATACATTGGCATAGGCACTACAGACTCGTTTTGTGTGTGTGTTATGTTGAATATATATTAATTTTGTAAAGTGTGACTGAATCGTGCTCCGTGACTAAGGGCCTGTGACTCTCAAGGCACACGAAATAAATTGAGTATTTTGATTGGAGTTCCAGGAAAAGTGATAATGAGGCTGTGGGAGGGAAACAGAAGACTTGCTGATAGTGTTCTAGCATTGCTCAGTGATGGAGAATAATTCTTTTCAGTCTTCCCGCTTTCTTGAATAACATGCAAGCAGCAGCTGTTATATAGGAATATTTTTGTTAAATGCAAATGGAAACTCTTATTTCTTGAAGACGTCCTGTCTGGCCAGAGTACAGCTAGGGAGAATCCATGCTTGATTGAAAAGATCTTACTCATTGAGGGAAGCAGCAGGTCAAATTGAGAAAACAGAAGAAAAAGTTTGATTTAGGAGCAGTTCTCATCTGTCATTCACAGCGATGATTTTCTATGTCATAGAATCACTGAAGTATTTGGGTTGGAAGAAGACCTTTAAGACCAGTAAGTCCAACCGTTAACCCAACACTGCCAGGCCTGCCCCCAAGCCGTGTGCCTGAGCACCACATCTACACGGCCTCTAAATCCCTCCAGGGTGTCCTCCATATTCTTCTGCTTGCAGAACACGCATGACGGAGGTCTGTAGAACTTCCCATGCAAAACAGGCGTTATCAAGCTTTGGAGTCTCTTTGAAGAGCGCCGTCCGTAAAACCAGTGGAGCAGCTCCAAACTGAGCTAGCTGTAGGGGAACAGGACCGTCGGATGGAAGGTTGAAGGGACAGCTCCAAGTTCCTTCTGGGAGAGAACATGGGAAGCCTCCTAGAACTGAGATGTTCTTTGCAAGCTAAGCTATGTAACTTGCCAAATTTTATTCCAAAACAGATTGTTGTAACTTCTCCTGAAATGATGCTCTTGTCTCAGGTGTGCTTCAGTGGAATGAAAGAAGTGGGAGATCAGGAATGTAGTGTGTCATCGTACTCGTTAGGCTGGATCATGGTAAGGGACAGGATGAAGCTGGGAATGTGACAGGACGGCGATGATGTGTGTGCTGAGACAGCAAGGGCTAGGGCTTGCGATCCATTTTGGGGAAAGGAATAATGTCATAGAGTCATAGAAGGGCCTAAGTTGGAAGGGACCCTAGAGATCATCTAATCCAGCCTCCCTGTCATGGGCAGGGACGCCTTTCGACTAGATCAGGCTGCTCAAGGCTCTGTCCAACCTGGCCTTAAACACCTCCAGGGAGGAGGCAGCCACAACATCTCTGGACAATCCATTCCAGAGTCTTGCCACACTCATACAGAGTAATTTCTTCCTAAGGTCCAGTCTAAATCATTTTCCTTTAACTTAAGCCCATTTCCCCTTGTCCTATTGCTGGACACTCTTGTAAAAAGTCCCTCCCTAGCCTTCCTGCAGGTTTCTTTCAGGCACTGGAAGGCAGCTATTAGATCCCCCCAGACCCTAGACCAGATGAAGGGAAGATGTTTGAGAAGGCTGAGAATGTAGAAGCAGGTTTCTGGCTTTGGGGTGACGTGTGTGAGGAAACACTGGTCGTGGCCAGAACTGAGCTTCACCATGCAGGAGATTAAATGTTGACATTCTTCTGAACATACATTTTTTAAAGAAACAACATTCCAGGAGCCAGAGACATGAGGTCTAGAAGTTCTTTTTTTCAGAAGGCGTCAGCAGCTAAAGCCACAGGGACAACATTCTTGCATCCAAATAAGCGTGTGGACTTGAATGAGCAGTATTTACTCATTGCTTTATCTGATAAGTAGAAATATGTGTGTATGTTTATATAGTGTTCAGTCTGAGTACATCTAATGTTTTTGCTATGAGTAGATCATTAATCTTCCATATTGAGTCAATATACCCCAGTGATTAAAAACATATACTGCAGTAAGTTCATGGAGGTAATACGAAGATCAAAATGAAGGTGAAATGATTTTAATCTTCATGTAATTATTTAACTTTCTTATCATCCACGTTTTTGAAGGCGATCGTGACTGTCACCTTTACGATAATCAGCTAATAAATCCTCATGACTGTTACACCTTTATGCATAGCAGTAATCTGAACAAATTGGCTGCTGACAGCTGCAATAAATTGCCAAGAATGAGCGCTGTCAGAGAACAAGTTGTTTCTGTGAACATACAGGATAAATAAATCCCGTGTCATGCAATTTTATTCAGCTGAAGTTATTTGCAATCCAGTACGGCAGGATTTATGGCATTATTTATTGGTATGAAAAATGCGTGTTTGTCTTTAAAATGACATTGACTTTTGCTCACATTTTATGCCAGGAAATTACTGTTGGCTTCGTCTATATCTATTTTCATCAGTGTTTATTGATGCTACTATCTTCTTTCCCATCTGATGCGAAATAAGAACAAAAGACCTTGCGTGTAGCATATTCATTAAAGCTATGTATTAATTTTTTTGACTGTAGAAAACTGAAATTTCTGATAATCTCTCTGAATATTCTCATGAAAATTCAGATAGATTTTGTGTGCATGTGTGTATGGGTACATACCGCTTAATGGATGTTGCGAAGTATGAAATTTAAAATATTGAAAGTCAAGTGGCTTTCAACACCTAATCTGTTACGTCTTGTCTGTTTAGTCTTTTCGTAGTAATCAAGTTGATACAGGAGTTTCGAGTGATCAGAAATACAAGCAATATGAGACCTATGCTGCAGCATTAGTAGCACAGGGAGACAATATGCAGTTACAAACTGAAGTGGAATTTTTATATATAATATTTATGTCTTTCTCAGTGTCAATTTTTTTCCACTGAAATTTATGTAATTTCACATTGAGAGACTGAACGTTATTGGAAAGAACCTAGTGGTGCTGTAAAGGTATGTGTGGATACTCCAATAAGCAGATAAATTTGATTGAAGTACACTAAATATGCTGCTGCAAATGTTTCTTGTAGATTTTTTCTAGTGATGCTATGGAGAGTGTTATTTTTTAAATTTTTAGTTATTTAAATTGTTATTAAAGTACCGGCAGATTTCTTTTTTAAATATTGTTGCCCAAGAAAGAGGTTTTACATAGTAGAGGTGACAATCTGTGTTAATGCTGAAATTGATGATTCTTGAAGTTTTCTTCATTTTTGAAAACGTTTATAGAGTCAAAGTGGGTTCCTCTGGAACTGTAGATAGTACTTTATTATTCTAGTCTTCCAAATTTATTTATTTTTTTTCCCACATGGTGGTTTGAAAATTTCTTCATGTTCAGCTATACTTTGGAAAGATACATGGTTGTCGAAGTTTTAAGTGTAATGGTGAATATTCTGTTGTAATTTGAGTTTTGAACTGTGTGTGTGCATTTGAATCACACAGCACTTCTGTGCAAACACAGACAAGCCCAGGACCAACAGCCCATGTGTATAATGCTTTTTTGTTTATACATGATGATTAAATTTAAATGATTGGAGATGCTCTATGTAAAATGAACGTTTTGCCCGAAGCATTAAAATCTAAAAACGCTGCTGGCAGGCCTGCCCCCGACAAATCTGGAGATGGGCTGAGCTGTCTTCATTTCTGATTGTTACCTAGGCAAGTTAGATGTGGATAGTGCATCTCAAAATTTGGATGTCAGATATTCCACAGCTGATGTATTACCACAACTCTGCATGATTCAGCTTTTTCTGTTAATGCCGAGGCTCTGCTATTCTGCTAGAAAGGCAAAAAAAAAGGGTTCGTTTTGTCTCACAAATCACCAGTAACTTTCTGTTACCTGACGTTTTGTTATTAAAACTCTTGCTGACAGTTGTTGTTTGTCGTCATGTTCTGTTGCAAAACTGATAGTGTATTCTGAAATACAGAATGCTACATAATGAGCTGGATTATGTCTGTGGATCCTTCTTCTGACCCTCTGTCTCACGCATATGGAAACTTCTTCCATCATGTGAGCTAAGAGCAGGAAGAGTAAATGGTCTCAAGTTGCACCAGGAGAAGTTCAGACTGGATGCGAGGAAAAATTTCTTCACTGAAAAGGGTTGTCCCCATCCCTGGAGGGATTTAGAAGACGTGTGGATGTGGTGCTCAGGGACATGGGTTAGACGTGGGGCTGGCAGAGCTAGATAACAGTTGGACCTGGTGATTTTGAAGGTCTTTTCTAACCATAATGATTCTATGACTTGTCTCCATCTGCACAATTTCAGAAGTAAATGTGCAGTTTTACGGTGAAGAGCTACGCTTAGGAGAATGTTAATTGCTCATTTCTAAATCCATCAGCAGGCTTTCATGGCGTGGAGAGAATTTCTTTTAGCAAGCCATAAGTGCTTTCACGTGTTCAGGTATTGCTCCGTGACGGGTGAGATTCTCCTGTATCTCCAGTGCCTGCCACAAGCATCATGTGGGTTCTGTCCCTTTATTTCTTTCTCATTATCTTTATGCTTAAAAAAGGCTGCTCTCTGGTTCTTCCAAGAACCTCTCATTGCTGGCAGTCCTGCCTTTCTGCACCGTGTCGTTTTCTGTCAGCGCTTTGCAGAATTTCCCCTCTCCATTCGTTTCTCAGTTTTACTGGAACATTGTAGTCTGCTCATAAAGGATACGGAGTCTCACAAATTGTAGCAGTTCATGCCTCGCTGCTTCTGATGTGTGTCCAGCTCAGTTCTAATTGCAGAATCGCACAGTTTCCCTCTCCTTGGCATCCTTTGGAGCAGCATAGACCTGGATCACAGTGGAGTTGAAAGGCTTTCTTCCTGAACAAGTCATGATGATAATTAAGTTGCCTGGGTTGTAGCCAAGTGGTGCTTTTCTGTCCCTATCACTTAGGATTGTGCCAATTCCTCTTTTATGCTTTATTTTGTCATGTGAGAAAATGATCTTGCTATCCGCTGTCTCTCCCTTGCCTGGCCACCTGGCTTTTAAGAGTCATGTCGCTACCTTTGTAATTCATTCATTAGCAAGGATATTTCACCAGGGTGCCAACGCGGTCTTACATTCCGGGTTCTGTTAGAACTAGAGAGGGGAGGTGATTTTTACCTCTTAGACATGCTGGTAATAAAATACTACATACAGTTCTGGCTTCCACACTTTAAAAAGGATGCGAGAGAATTTCACTGGATCAGAAAAGTTACAAAAAAGTCATTTGAGGGCTGTAGGAGATGCATTCCAAGGGAATGTATAGGGAGCTGAAGGCATTTAGCATATCAAAAGGAAGATCAAGAAGAGATATGATTATGGTATATGAGTACCTTCACTGGAAGAAAATTCGGAGCACTAAAGGCTTTTTCAACCGAGTAAAGAAAGGCATAAAAAGGACCGAAGGCCAGATATATTCAAATTAAAAATAAATCAGAAACGTGTTTCTAACAGTTTGGGCAATTAACACGCTGAACACAGTTTTGGAGATGTGGTGGATTCCCCCTGCATCTTCAAATTTTCCTCTGTGGGAACCGTACCCTCTTTCTGCAACGACTTTTTTGTGACACTTTGGCATGTGAGCTCAAGGCACTCGTGTTGCTTTTCTGCCTCCTGATCTTCTTTTTTTATTTTCTATTTTTTCTCTGAAAATCCAGACCCACCCAGAGCCCGACAGTGTTCACATGCAGGACGTCTAGGGGGACGTGTCTCCTCTGTGCCTCTTCCCAAAGGGAAGATGCTGTGCCCGCCACTTCTAATTTTGGCATGGGGGACAGCACAGCGTGGAGCCAAAAACCCAAACTGCCCTAAAAACTGAAAATGTGATTTATAGCCGTGCTTGAAAATCTGTCTCTGGAGTTAGTGGCTAGTTTTGCTGTAATTCTTCAGGCTGACATCTTCGTAAGTGGAGAACTTTTCCTTTCAGCAGCAACATGTATTGTCCCAAATTACCATTATCTCCTGCTTTCAGTGTGACAGCCACCGGTCATATGCAACTTGTGGCCTTCTCAAAATGGCTCTAATTTTTCATTTCCTTTCTCACATTTCTCGATTTGAGAAAGCAAGACAAAAACCTATGCCACCACGATGCTCATCCTGCACCGCTTTCTGGTAACATTTACGTTCACCTTCATCCTCAAAGCATCTTTGTTCTCCGCAGAAGCAGTCGTAGGTTACAAATGTCTTTTAAGAGTACATCTTAACTGATGTAAAAGTCTGCATTTATAAAGTTTTAAAGCTTGAAATACTTGTATAAACTCTTTGTATAACGTAAAGGGGCGTTGTCAGCCTGAACTTTCTGAAGCTGCTTATCTTTAGAAGTGTTTTGATAACTTCGGTGCCTGGAAGGAAATCTTACCCAAAGAGGAGTTTTATGTGTTTCCTACTGATGTCCGTAAAGGTTATTCTAGGATAGAATTAGTGCTAGATAATTCCTGAATAAAACCAGGCTCCCTTCCTTGCTTTGGTCCTGTGCGAAGGTCTGGTGAGGGCAAAGTAGCTCTGAAAAAAGATGCACAGAGACACTCTGAACCTAGATTTGCATAAAATGTGGTGGAATAACCCTAGATTTTTATCAGAGATACCTGAGGGCCCTTCAGAGGATATCTATCCTGTAAAATAGTTAAGGCTTTCACTGTAAAAAGCTTCCAGATCACTCCTCTTTGTATCATCTTCATGAATAACAAGCTGGGCTGTTTGTGGAGACCTCTTGAGCAGATAACAGTGTTTATCAGGTAATCAGTGCTGGATGTGGTGGAATATCGTATAGCTGTACAAGAGGTGCACGGGTAGAATTGGATTGTCAGTCACTTCTTTTAGCCTAAATAAAAAAATAGCACGGACTACGAGCCAAAAGTGCTCTAACTTACACAACTGGAAAACGTTGAGCTTGTAGCTCTGATGTAACCCTTGTAATTTCACAGTCATTGCAGTTTTCTTGATAGGCTTCTTCCCTATTTTTGTGTGAGGGGTGGGTTGTTTCAGCGTCACTTTTATCATAAGAACTTTCTGATTCTTTTTCTGACTTTAAGAGAGTTTGGACTGGTTCTTCCAATCTTCATTGGTTAAACTCAATATTCACCTATTTTTGAGGGGTGTCTGTTCTGAAATAAACTGGTCAAAGAATATTTAATACCAGGGGCATCTTAACCTACTCCAGCTTTGAATGACTGATGAGTATTCATTATCTTAAGGAGGGCTGTATACTCCTCACTGCAACCTAAATAAAGATTTGACAGCCTGTATACATGAACAAGACTTATATTGACCGTCAGCCCGTACTGACAGCAACAGCTCTAATCTTACCTTCCTGGTAATTTCATTTGTCTCTTTTTATTGTCCTTTCAAAATAAAATGTAAACATTAAGCACAGGATTCTGTGTCAGTTTTTTTTTTTCCATTGTAAAATAATTGAATCTTGTTACTGTATGAGCTTTGCAGTAGTTTAATTTTGATGGCTACACAACAGACAGTAAATATTTTTAAAAAAATTTAAAAGGAAATACTCCTGTAGCAAATCTAATCTGGCCGTGATAGCCCAGTGCCCATTTTATGAGGCTGCACTTATTCTCCTAACTGGCTATTTCCTGTCCTAAAATGCCTGTTTATTCATGTCTGCCACCTTTTTCTCGGTTTATTGGCCCCGTGGTCACCACATTATCTTTCTCTTCAAAATCAATTGACATTTTATGAAAATAGTTTACTAGATGTTTAGTTTAGTGAGAGTGGCATGTAGAACGTGTGCTTGTCAGATTAAATAATTGCTGTTAGAAGTAGAGCATTCACTGGCTTAACTATATATAGTATATGCTCATTTACTTTATTTCAGAATTCTTATTATTTGTCTAATACAGTGGCAGAACATTAGCAGGGGATACTCTTAATAGAAATATTCCAAACAGTGCTTTTTACACAGGAATTCCTGTGCACTGCAGGCTGGCATGACATTTGATACAGGCGCTGAATTTTCAGACATGGTCGGAGTTGCGGTCTAGGATGCCTGAAATTTTTTAATTGTACAAATTAAAATATTAAAACTTCTAAGCTGTGCACAGACTAATTACTAACCCTAAGGTATTCTTGTTTTAATTAAAAGCTTATGGTCAGCTCTTTGTTAGCAATGATACCATCCTTCCTAATATGCTCTACCCTGTTTTCTTTTTTTTTTAAAAAACCAAAGATGTTGCAAAGCTATTTCTGCTGGCTGAAGCCCGTTCTTCATTATTTCAGTGCATGGTACAGCCAGGGTTATTGAGGAAGGGATCAGGCAGGGTGGATTGTCTTCAGCCACCCTGTGCAGTTATAAGCAGTCACTGCTCATTACGACGTGAGCTGTCTTATTATAAAGGGGGTTGGGGTATCAGATTTATCCTGGGTGCCTGGGTTAAGCTTTGACCCTGAGCCACGCACAGATTACTGCAGGAGAACTGAGCCTTTAGGGTGGTGCGCAGGTCGTGGGGTTTTTTTACTTCTATGCTCAGTCATGTTAACTCTGTCACAATTAAGCCTGCACATATTTTTTCTTTATTTTTTTTAAGAGAGGACTTTTACTGTTGTTAGATGTGTGGTATCAAAAATGTCCACTTCAGATCTTAGGGGGTTATTTTGTACAGGAGGTGTAATTAAAAAGTACAATCTGCATGTGAAGCTGGAGTTTTTAAATTCTCTTTGACTGGGTTCGAGCATGACATGTCAGCTAATCCTTTTCCTATCATCCGTATGTTCTTTGTAGTATTACTGTAATAAAAAGCAATATCTTTATTGTTCATATGCACAACTGATTGTAGCGGTTAAAAAAAAAAAAAAGCCAAGTGAGGTTGATGAGTTGAAGCTGAAGAGCAACTCTTCCAGAAGCTGGAAAGGAACATCTGATCTGTTTTCTCTGGCTGACTTACTCTTGTCCAATGTGAGGAAGACCACATGATGACCGAGAATGTTTTTGTTTCCAGGTGCCAGGTTGACCTGTCCACCCTGAGTAAAGAGCAAACCCACAAGCTGGAGATGCCGCTGGAGGAGGGAGAGGGATGCTTGGTGTTGCTGGTCACTCTCACAGCCTCAGCTGCTGTCACAATCTCTGACCTCTCCGTCAGCTCCCTGGAGGACCAGAAGGAGCGAGAGGAGATCCTGAGAAGATATGTATGGAGCTCTTCTCTTTTGCCCTATGTTTGTTTACGTGTGTAGTAACAGGAGGGGAAATATTTCCCTTATATCCTCATCACACTCAGCCTAATATTGTCACGGCTGGAACAGGTAACATCAAGAAGGCTACAAGCTCTCTGTATACAGTAAATTATTTTTTACCTGGTAATTCATCTATTTGATGTGACCATGTAATATAAAGAAGCTAATTTTACCAAGCACGAAATGACTAAGGGGTCGCACAGTGACTACAGTTTCTAGTGAGTGCCAGTAGTTTGAGGTTTTTGGCCCCTTTTTTTAAGTATCTGCTAAAGGGCAAGAAAATGTATTTTTTTCACTGCACATTAGAGGCTGGAGCAGTGTTTTGTACCATCAGAATAATCGTTTTAAGTAATATTTCTGTCTCAAAATATTCAGAAGCAAATTATTTTCATTTCCCAGCATCCTCATGTTACATAGAATCTGTGCAGTTTTATCAAACCAACAGAGAGGGGAGCTCTTACTCCGACATTTGCTAATACCTAAATCACTAAAAGTAACTGTCTCACTACACAGGGAGAAAGAAAAAAAAAAAAAAAAGAGAGCTATTTCCACTTAAAATTACAAAGCTTTTATTGTACAATGCTGCCAGGTGTTTAGAAAGACTTCTCTAGACACTCAGCCATTAAACCAAGCTCTGACTAACAAAGAGACGCTTAATTTTTTTTTTTTTTTTAGATTTTAAAATATTCCTATTCCGTGACTGACATCCTTTCAATAACTGAATTTAATAAAGATGTACCTTATCAGGCTGTGCAGATAACATGAAGTGCTAGTACTAATGCTGTACAATATTCTTCAAATAGATTAGCAGGATGTGCGCTTCAGCAAATTTATTCTGGCTATCTCCACTGAATCAGCTGTCTGCTAATGCTTGTACAACTCATACACCAATAGTGTTATCATAAACACAGTTTAATAGAGGTGACTTAGTGAGGCTAAACATAATATTCCTAAACCAACTGAGAGCTAAGGTATTGTGCACCACCTTTGAAAAATAATTACAATTAAGAGAGATGCTGCACATTTTAGGATCTGCCAAGACAGTGTGTGATTGTCAGAATAGATCTTTATAAATATAATAAATTGCTGATGGATAAGTTTTTGAGGTGACATGCTTCTTGCTACCAAGTGCAACAATACCATATTTCTGTGGATTATTGTGTGTGCAGATATGGTGGTGAAGTGATACTGATGGTTTTGATAATTTAGTAGCAAAACAGAAACATGTTGTGACTGTGTATTATTAATCGGTTTTCCTAAATTCTCAGGTTTTTGTCCCCAGAGTGAAGCATAATTACGTGGTGCAAGATTGATCTATTTATTTTCATTTCTTACATATTCATTGATGTGTGTCTTCTCTTACATTTACATTACTGTATGCGTTTGCAACCATATATATTTTTGGAAGATGTTCATACTTCACAGGCACGAATTTCTCATTATGCGTTTTTGAAAGCTGCAGCATCGATACACCTTGTTGATAAATTTCACTGGTTTTGTTGAAATGACCAGTGGACAGTGGAAGGAAGAAATGACAAGAATTAATGAAATTCAAATAGTTTATTTTCACTGATGTCCGATTTGTCTTTGGTATTCATATCTCTACTTCAGAACCAGTACAGAGAAAGAGTATATGATTAGCAAGACCTACTGTTCACCTTTGAGTGGCTCTATTTTTGGGGTTTATTTGTTGTCCTCTTAAAAAAAAATATAGCTCCCATCTGAAATGTATTTTGCACCCTTTCTGCAGCCAAAAACAGTTAATGAGCTGACCTTGCCATCGGATCAAATAGCTTTGGAAAATGACTCTATTACTGTCATTTAACCATTTGTAGCTGAACATCAGAGCCTTACAAATTAAACAGGCATTACTGTTTGAACCATTATTTTACCACAATTGTCTGAAAAGATTAATTCCTTTTGGGGTGAGGAGGGGGGCGCATTAATGGGTGCAGACCAAGAGAGATTGTATGACCTTTTCAGAACGGGTGTGCTGAACCCACGGTCCCCCTTGTCACAGTTTAAAAACCAGAGGAGCTAGTTTAGAGAAGAAGTTGTTAGCATTCCATTTTTATTATGACATTTCACAGTCATCCGATTTAATGTCCCTTGACCAGATTGTCCACCGTGAGACGATGGGCTTGAAATGTTATTTAGAGCATTGATAAAAGGTGAGCAGTTCTAAGATGACAGCGAGTCATAAGGCTGGTGGTATGACATTAATTTTCTCCATAACAGAGATGGAATAAGACGTCATGGTGACAAGCTGTCAATCAGCACTGGCCCCTCAGTGTATCTTGATGCCATAGGATGGGGTATTGCTTCTCCCATAATAGAGCTGAACTGAGATGCTCTCCCTGACAGCTGCTGCAGCCATACAGAAAATATATTATACAGCCTTTCATTAAAAAAATAAAGAGGACTCATCTCCAGAGCATTTCAATCTTTTCCCATCTATTGAGGGCTGAAAAGATTCACAGCAAATCACAGATTCCTCTGCTATGGAAATTTCAGGCTTCAGAAACCATGTGGGTTTTGAGGCCTTCAACAATAATCATAAATAAGAAGGCAGAAAATCATCTGATAAATCATTACTTAAAGTTATGTATTTAAAGTAACGCATTAAAATCATTTGCTTCTCCCAGAGTCTCCGCCATGGCATTGTATACATTTTCAGCAGTCTCCGCCGTTGTGATGTGTGGTAAATGAATCTAAGGTGGCTGACTTACTGGAACTAAAATTTCAAAAATAATTATCCTGCGGGATGCTAACAAAGGTGGCAGAGTGCAGTACAGCACTGGTGCCTTTTGGCGATAAAATATGGAGAAAAGGGGGGCTTCCTGGCACTGCAAGAAGGGGAGCAGTGGCTTGCCTTGCTCTGTGCTTGGATTTTCCTTTGTTTTCCTTCCTCAGCTTTGATGTTTGTTTTGGTCATTGGGATACTTGGGTAAAACGTGGGAACATTTCTGTAAATCCTTTTTATTTTCATCATAGTACTAGAGCAGAATTATCACTGTTGCAGTACCAGTTCTGGTAAGAAGGTTCCAAAACCTTCATCCTCATAATAAATGAGGGATGGTACTTAAATGCTTTAGAATTACAGCACTGCTTTCTGTAACACCGTCCCTTCCACCCTCAGCTGGTAAGCACACAGGCAGGGAGTTGACCACCAGTATTTTTAATCTCTGTTTTGGTGATTAACATATTCCAAATGCTAAAAATCAGTTAATAATTATCCTGTGATGATGTGCACACGTGTATTTGTATGTGGGTAGCCTGTGAGGCACCACACTGAACTGGATTCCTCAGTTCAGTACACCAAGGCCAAACCTTCACCAAAAACAGTAAAATGGGGCTTGTGAAATTAGATCATCATTTAACTGTTCCAATCTTTAATAGAAAGGGAGAGATGCATATTTTGTGCCTAACGTTTTAATGGATAGGTCATCTATGCGTAAACATCCTGCCGTTTTTGCAAGCTGACATTTAAATACTTCATTTAAACAGCACCTGTGGGGTTTTTTTCAGAGCGGTGATGCTACTTGTTCTGGTTTTCCATGACAGTCGATTTTGCCTTCCTAACACATTAAAGAGTTGTTGACCTGGTCTTTTACCTGATGTCTGTGTTTTCTTGAAATCTGCACATTATTGTAAGCAGTGGAAAAGGTTTCACCTGTACTGTGTTAAATTGTTAGAAAAGGCCACGGGCATTAAATGCTGTAATCCAGATTTTAAAGTACTTAAAAAGAAAGTACATGATAGTATTTATGAACAAGCCTTGTAAAAATAGCCAAAAATTAGGCCACGTACATATGTCATTTAAAATTGATTTGAAAATTTATTTTAGTCTCCACTTTCAGAATTCCTCCCCTAGGTTCTCAAAAAATTGAATGATAATGCCAGATTTGTTATTAATTGATTGTGGATTCAAAGTTGCATTCGATGTTCTATCATTTGAAATTCTGTAACTTGTAAATTATATTAGAAATTTGAGCTTGAGAGTTTTAGCATATCATGTTTAACTGGTGCAACACTCCTTGCTTTTAGTTATTTGAAAAAAAAGCAGCGAGAGAACACACTTTCCAAGCATCTTTACAAAACTATGTTGGGTAAATAGATACAACTGTTAGTCCAGAATTTAATTTTTAATTCCTCTTTTTAATATATGTCCATATTGCAGGAATTTATCTTAAAAAAACCACCAAAAACAATATGAGCTTTCTGCCATGGAACAAACTATCTTTTAATTAATTTAATCTTCTTTTGCAAGTGACTATTCTGAAAATTATTAACTTTTATAATCCTGGTTTTTTTCCTCATGTTATTTGCAAGCTATATGCAACCTTATATGTGCATACACGCTATATGCAAACTTGCATGCAATGGTCAGTCACAACAAATCCAGTATTGATCCTAAGCCACTGTTCAAAATACTATTTGAACTATCAAAGCGAAAATGTGAACATAAATCTGGCAAAAGTATGCAGGGAGAGAAAGTGTTTAATTTTTATTAATTTTGTTAATACACTGCTATAATTCATTTTTTTTTATGGACAGTTCATTTACTATTAGGGCATTAATTCTGTAGAATCAGTGTTGAATTTAATCATTCATATTCCAATTTTTCCTTTGTATTTTTCACGGATAAGTTAAAATTGCAAAATACTGAGAGGAGCACTGACAACAGCACATTATTCAGAAAATAATGTTTAAAAATAGGAGTGCATGAGGCAGGATTACACTAACATATCTGGACTGGAGAGGAAGCTATTAATACTGCTTTTGGTTTGTCTCTTTTGCAACCCAGAAATATTTTTCTTTTTATTATTTTTTTTAGAGTCCAATGACGATGTTCCATAACATGAAGGATGTGGGATTTCTTCAGGTGAAGGTCATCAGGGCAGAAGCATTGATGGCAGCTGATGTTACAGGCAAGGATTCATTTAATTTCTGTGACAGTAAATGCCGTAGTAAGACTGGGCCTTTTTAGAAGTGAAAAAACCATATGTTTAAACCAGAAGTTTACCTAAAGATTATTGTCTGTTTGTGTAGTCTTGCCTTCTGCTCTTTAAAGAAAAAATCCTCAGGCAAACCAGCAAAACTTCTGTAAGCAAGGGAGCAAGTAATTCTAATGTTAGTAGAGCCCTGCGTGGGCTATTTGTCCGAAAAGGTGACATACACATTTTTCTCCATCCTAAGTTCTGGGAAAAAAAAGACAAAGGAAAGACTAATGTTTCTAGTAGGTAAAAAATGTACAAAATTGTCCAAATTAAAACTGAATTCCAGAAGACAAGAAAAATGAAAGGTGCTGGATTTTGATACTACTTCGAAGTTGTTGCCAAAAGAAACGCTTGATATCTGTCAGATATTTAGTAAGGCTGCTTATGGTTTCAGACATTTCAAATAAATGCACTTTGCTGTAAATATTGCTTGTCTGTTTAAGAAGAGATATAAGAAAATACCTTTTTATTTTCTATTTGATGCAAAATAAGCTGAATGCATAATTTAACCTTTTGCTTTTCAAAATAAAATAAAAAAATAATCAGCCATACTGACCATATTTTTCCAGAAATGTCCACGTTATCTCCTGCAAGTGTAATCATCTTCACACTGCACAAACTGAATGGAGCAAAATGAGATGCTTTGTGTCAGAAAATAGCCTTTTCTGCTTTAAAAAAAAAAAAAAGAAGAAAAAAGAAACTATATTTCGGAATATGTGGACATAAATGTTCTGTTACAAGAGCAGATGTAGATATATAGCAACATACCCACTTCTTAATAGTTTTCTGTAAATTAACAGGAGTACCAGTATTATTTTTTTCCCTCAGACAAAGTAAGAGAGGAAACATTTTATTTCTGAAACCGATCATCCAGTTTGTGGCACACAGAATAAGATTCTATTTTTTGGGGAGGCTGGAGAAAAGCTTCTAAAGATTCCTCACTCGGCTTTGACCTTATAATCCAATGTGGTCTGAACAGAGAGAGAGATTAAGTTATTCAGGGGCAAATGGGATAATTCAGTCCCTGACCTCGTTCAGTCTTCAACTTTTCCAGATCAACATGTCATTTGTGCTGGTTGAACAAATTTTTTGGAAATACATTTGATTCAATTAAAGATGTACAGAGCTACCAAAAATTTTCAGACATTTTCATTTAAAACGGTGGTCAGGAAGATGGGGAAGAACACTCAGTACCTTTCTGTGTCCTTCGTACTTTATTCAGTAGCAAGAAAAATTATTTATATGGCAGATATACTTTGTGAGATAGCTGTGCATTCCAGGTGTTAGAGAAATCATTGTGTACTTTTCGGACAACAGTGCCTGATATTTTGAAAAGATGACAAAGTGGTTTTATTAACTACTGAAGTAATTTATAGCTGGTTTTAGTAACTTGTGCGTATGAACAGAGAATTATTTTCAGATCAAAATTTTAAGAGTAGCATTTAGAAATAGCTCGGAGTAGTTATTTGGCGATTGTCAATAAAGCTCGTTTGCAAAAATTCTATAGAATTTGACCCTAAACCTTCATTCAGCTGGTCAATACTTACTAGTCAGGGCGGAGAACGCTGTTGTCGGTGCTATAACTTGCACGACTAAGGATTTCTTGTGTAGGTAGAAGCTAAGAACTAGTTTGCTCTTCTCACTACATTGTTTTTTCAGAATTGATCTTTTGCCCTCACCTGAGTCTGAAAAGTAGATGAAACACCTGTGTAGTACCTGTGTAGTGTGCTCTATTTCCTGTCTGCTGAACATATCCCATTTCACGTTCAGGAATCTTTTCATGTGAGGTAATAAATCCAAATTTATTAGTTTGGGCTGAATGGATTTTAAAAATCCTTAATATTCAATCATTAAGCATAAGCACAGACAGAAAAAAGATTTCTGTAATCTTTTAAGTAGTCATCAATCTTACTACAGTCGCAAGGATTTTTTTTTCCCTTTCAAAATGTGAAATTTTTCTTTTGTTACCATACATTCATTGAGCAGCATTGTAATACTGTGTTAACTCTGTATGAATAAAGAGCAATTGAGACGCCCGTTGAATGAATGAGTAAAAAGCACAAATTACTATTTAATGAAACCCTCAATTCTCTTCCTTTCCACAGAAAGCCCGTAGCCGTGTTCAGCTGAATGCTGCTACAGTAGGTCACTTCAGTTAAGCCCCTAATAAACTGTTGATAGTCGAGGGCAGTTTTTTCCCCCAGTCTCAATAGCCCAGTCTCGGATGGTACACTTCAAATAGTTAAGGTTAGTGTAGATTATTTTAAAAAAATAAATTAAAATTAAGAGTGATGATTCAGACCTCAGTTTTCCTCCTAGGACATCCACATGTGGAATAAGATGCCAGAGCAGGGTGATGCTTGGGTGAACTTGTGGGCAGGGGAGCAAGAGGGCACTACTAGTTGGAAAACAGAATTCTGCTGGAAGGTGTGATCACTGGCTTTGAAACTCACCTGGGAAAGAACAAAGACTTCTCGATTAGCCGGCTTGCAAGGAAAGGGAGGGTGGCGAAGGGCTTGAGGGATTGCCCATCAACCCTTGAAAGCCCACCCTGATTTTGGGGAGAGATAAAAAATAGGGTGTCTTCCAGGTCTGAGGCCTTTGAGAGGATTGCCAGGTCTATGAGGATAGAGAAACAGCATCTTTCCATGGTCAGAACACGATTTTAGGGCTCTCACCAATGCAAAGTTATGTTCTGTTAGAAATTGGTTCATAGCAAGTACCCTTTCCTGGAAAAGAGGTATATTTTTTTTTTAGTGCATTTTTTTTCAAAACTAAAATCTAACAAATGGGGGGATGACATTGAGTGTGGTGTTTGCTTTTTCCTTCTCTTCCTGAGGTGCAAGTTTCATTTGAACCTTCTGTTGTGTTTTAGCTGTTCAGCTCAAGGCCGTTTCCTCCCTAGATCCTCAGCTAAAGGGGGTTGCACCTTGAACTCTCCACATGCTCCCTCCGGAGGGCATGCGGCCCTCTCCAGGGATGGGCTGCCATCTCTGCCCACGTTGATGTCCTTTTACCTGATGAAATATCCCAACCATGCTGTAAAATGTGAAGTGTGATGGACTTGTAGTGCTGGTTGGCTTCTGAAATTAATATGTGCTCTTGCCTACCTGACCTGTATGAGTTTTGTGAAGCAATGATGCAGTGCCAGGTTGGACACGGATAGTCCTCCACCAGCAGGGTGTAGCAGGGTGTGGTGTGTGGAGTTTTCCTCCTGGCACAGAATCATAGAAGCATAGAATGGTTTGGGTTGGAAGGCACCTCAACGCCCATCCAGTTCCAACCCCCTTACACGGGCAGGGACATCTCCCACTAGACTGAGTCGCTCAAGGCTCCATCCAGCCTGGCGTTGGACACCTTCAGGGATGGAGCATCCACAGCCTCCTGGGGCAACCTGTGCCAGTGCCTCACCACCCTCAGGGTAAAGATCTTAATAAATAAAGTTGAGTAAAGAACTTAAAATTGAATAAGGAGCTTAATAAATAAAATTGAAAACCTCCGCCAAGCAGTGCACAGGATGGGAAAGGATGCGCCGCAGGTTTGGCCAACTTATTTTAAGGAATAAATGGTGAAGCAACTCAGGTTCATTAGTAGAGTGGAATCCAAGCGGCGTGTCACGGCGTACCCAGAAAACAGTTTGTTTTGCTGTCCACGGGCTTTAATTAAGATGTGCTCCATCCTAGCTCCCTCTCCCCTGCCCCCACCCCACTCGCCGTGTCACAAGCTGGCGATCAGGCGCTTTCAGATGGTCCAGCCCATGACTTTGACCTTCGGCGCGGTCCGGCGTTCCCTGGGGAACCGTTCAGCTCATGAGGTCTGATTTCACACTTCCAGGATGCCTCGGCTCTCTTAACAATGACAGGGAGACAAAGCCCTTTAGAGCAGGCCGCATGGGGACTTGTTTAAATTGGAAACTAGAGAGGAGTCAAGGAACAAGGTTACAGGCTACAGAATAGTGCTTTTAATAAAGAGCTCACGGCTCTGGTTCAGCTCAAAGAGGGCTAGCTCTGTACAATTAATTGAGACATTTATCTGAAGCATCTTAGGCCTCTAGTTTCTCACAGAATTATGTGATAAATATCAGCCAAGAGGCAAATGAGATGTGCATGAAATGAATTTTTAACACTTTGATTACTGTGTCTCCAGTCTTCATTAGAAGTAAATTTATTTGTATTTCCGAGCTCATTATTAATCAATTGTCTCCGGTGGTGTGGGGTTTTTTTGTGGGTGCTGTGTTTTCAGAACCTAGTCTGTGAGATTTTACGAAATTGCTGGGTAATATTTGGATTTGTGGTCAAAAATTTTTCACACTTCTCCTTCTCTGAAGAACAGAAAGGACGCATAGAAAACGAGGCAGAATTTTATATTTTTTTCCTTCTTTTTCAGTTTTGTGTCTGGGATTCAGCCTCTCTTCTAAGAAAATTCCATGTTAAAATTTTGATTAAAGTACTTGAAAGTAGGATGAAGGTACCAAGACAGCCAAATGTGCAGAATGTAAATGAGTTTTCTAAAAATCCGTTCTACAAAAATGTCCTAATACCACATGTGCAAAAAATAGTCTTTGAAATTGTTCTTCAAATGCTAGGAAATGTCACAGTGATGTACACAAACGTTAAATTCACAAAGGTATGGAAGCCCATGCATGTAAAATTGAAGGAATAAATTCAGAGGCCCTTTGGAAATACCATTCCAGAAGTAATTTGCTCTGTCAATTAGTGCAACCAGATTTCAATATACACTTGAATTATCTTCACAAAGTATGGAAATGTACTAGATGGGCAGTATTCTGCGGTAGATAAAATCTCACCTGGTCCTATAGAGTAGATTGCAAATATCATGTACTGTAAAACTACTCTTTTTTTTTTCTTTTTTTTTTTAAGAAAGTAGCAATTTTGGGATTCTAGTGCCAAAATAAGGATTTAAAGGACAGTTTTGGTTAACTGTAGCATTTAGAAATAAATGTGCAGTGAAGAGATGACTTGTGATTATTAACAGTTCTCCTTTTTTTTTTTTATTTTTCCCCCCATTCTGGGTAAATAATGTGTGGAAATGAGTGTAACGCAACTGTGACACTACACTGTGTCGCCTGGTAAGATCCCTCACCCCTTCGTGCTACTGGTCCCTTGCAACGAGTTTGCAGCAGCACCATCGAAGAGGAATTAACATTTCCATTTTAAAGACGGAAAAAAAAAAAACTAAGAAAGGTTAACTGCCTCAGCTAAGGCCGACAGAGCAAGTCCTTGTCAAAGCTGGCATTTGGCTTGGGTCCTGTACTTAATCCATTAGATAAGGCAGCTTCTCATGCTATTGAGCCATTCGTCCCCGTGGCCAAAGGTCAGGCCAACTGCTCCGTCGCAAGCAGCTGGCTGGCAGGGAGCTCGGGACAACATTAGTGACATTAGCGTCTGCGTGAGTGGCACTGCCCCCCAGAGTCATGAGCTGGCTGTCTTGTCTTCCCTTAGAAAATAAAGCCTTCTTTTTTTCTTTCTCCACTGTGGGGACTTAGATCTGTTACGGACAGGGCGTGGCCAGCGGTAGGGGAGAACCATAACGGCCTGTGAAATACTCAAACAATATTCCCGCTCTCGTAACTGCGTTAAAAACTTAGTGGTGCTTTGTGAGGCAGTGGTTTGTGAACGTGACTTTTAGAAGTAGGAGTGGGGCTGGAATCTCTCACTAAATTTTTGGACTCTCCCAGAAAACATTTTTAGGTAGTCTTTGAGGTTATAGTTCGGTTTTTGATAGTGCAGTCTGATCCAAATAAAGTTACCGTTTTGCTTAAAATTAGGTCGGGGTCTGGAGCTGACTTTCTATCAGTTTATGCAACTTTGCAGATGGATCAGTGGCCAGTAAATGTTAAATGCCAGTCTACATTTACCCTACCACATGGTTCCAGTTGTGGAGAAGACCACTGAAGAAGCAAAACCAGGAAATTATTTGTGTCTCTGGGCAATGCGTGCTTTCTATAGCCATGGTAAAAGTGTCTCCACAGGACATGAGGAGCTAGCCCCATGCCATCCTTTTCAAGTTTATCCTTACAATGAGGAACGTTTTTCAGGGAACAGGTGGGTCTGACATGTGCTTCTTGGGTTGAATCTACCCTGAAAAGCAGTTGCATCGATGAGAGTTCACTGTAAGAGTCCATGGCAACTCTGGTTAAGAAAGAGCCCTTCTACAGCAACTGATGGTCTTCCTGATTTTTCTGTCTTCTTTCCTATGAGCTGGATTTTCAAAGACTGAGAACAGAAAAGCGTGATAGTTGTGAATGTACACCTATGTTTTTTTGCTATCTGAAACAAGGAGTTATCTTCCTGTGTAAAATGTGGGTGTTTCCATATGTTTGTTTACTGAAGTCACGTTTTGTACAATAGTAACCAAGTCATATGCAGACGACATGCAGTTTTCTGGAGGCAAATGCATGTATTTAACAGGGTTTTGTAATAAAAGTACATGACAGTTTAACTTGTACAAGACATGGAAAGCAAGAAATGTAAACTTAAGCCTTGACAGCTTTTCATCAAGAAAAACTACTATTTGTTTACAAGTGGAGCTAGAAAGCGAGTACAGATGTTGAATTGAAGTCCCTGTTTGGAAGAACTGCAGTGCTCTAGAGTGAATTTTTGCTGGGAGATTGATCTACCAAGGAGCAAAAATTTTTTATTGGAAAACTTCCCCTCTGGGGACCTCTGAAGGATGTATCTGTTCAACTTTCGCAGAAATATGAATTATTTTGTGTTGCTTTTTGACAGCTCTAATATTCTGGTAAAGTTCAGCATAGTGAGCCAGCTGGTGTATAGATGTGGAAGTACTGGCGCCTTCAAACTGATGGAAAAGGGCTTTTCCCAAACTCTTCCAAGTGAAAAACATGTCAAAACTGTTACACGATGTGGTGCTGTAGCTACCTGAGATGAAAATTCAGAACCTAAAGTTGTGTGGAGGTTTGAGGTTCCATTGCTTTGATTTAAAACTACCACTGTTTAGGTCTTTTTTTTTTGATGCACAAGTGTATTATAAAAAATTGCGGGGGAAAAACAGTCATTCCAGTGGCCATCCTTCTGAGATCCAGATAATGAATCTGAGCTCTGAAGTCACTTTCTTTCTTTTGTGAAGGACTTTCAGGGCTGCGGAGGACTTGGAGCTTTGAAGCAAATAATGTATAAGACCTCTCCAGTACCTGGTCATCCTCTCTTGCAGCTTTAACTGCTGTTGCAGAGTTGGGCTGATTTCAGCTGATGGGTGTATGGTTCACCCAGGGAAGGTTTTTTTAGGAGTAAGGTGATAAGGCTAAACTTTTAATTAATGTGTGTATAGGGTGCAGCACGACAGGGACAGTGCTAACTGAATTAAAATAGTTTGCTTAGGTCTAAGTAATCTCAGTTTGTGCTCCACTCTAAAACTCTCTAAAGATTAAATTCAGTACAGCCTAGCACAGACAAGGGTATCTGTCAGTCTAGGTGCAATGTGTGGCATGACAAATAAAATGGGAAGCTTCCAAAGATTAGGTTTGGGGTTTTTTTTCTCAATGGCAGCTTACATGACAAAGTAGAATTCCTTCTAGGGCACGTTCTTAGATAGTCCGGGGGTCTGTAATGCATAAAGGAGAGAAAAAGTTGAGGGAGATCCATCAGAAGAGAAGCTGCATTCCCTTCTGGTTTATTATGTTTATTATGTAAATTAGCACTTTAATTCACTGAATCACAGAATCCTAGAATCCTAGAATAGTTTGGAATAGAATGTCTTGGGTTGGAAGGGACCTAGAGATCATCTAAACCAACCTCCCTTAACCAGCCCAGGTTGCTCAGGGCCTCATCCAACCTGGCCTTGGATGTCTCCAGGGAGGGGGCAGCCACAGCCTCTCTGGACAATCCGTTCCACAGTCTTGCCACCCTCGCACTGAAGAGTTTCTTCCCAAGATCCAATCTAAACCCATTCTCCTTCAATTTGAATGCATTTCCTCTTGTCCTGTCGCTGGGCACTCTTGTGAAAAGTCTCTTCCCATCCTCCCTGTAGGTTCCCTTCAGGCACTGCAGGCAGTGATAAGGTGCCCCCAGAGTCTCCAGGCTGAACAATTTCTCTCATTTCAGGAATCCTTAGTAGAGTCCAAAGAAACCTGAGTGGTTACAGCAACAGGATGGATTAATGAGTTTTGTTTTACTTCTTTCTGAAGTTTTCTGCAGGTGTGGTTTCAGTAAGTTGGGAGGTGTCCTTCGCTGGTTTTTGCCACCTACTTGTATTACAAATTCCTTTAACAGTGTTAAGGGTAAGAGTGATTAGTCATGCCAGGGTCACGGGATTACTCAAAACTGTAAGTGCTGGTTTCAGTGATGCTGGGAGCGTGCTTTTAATGAGTGAGTGCCTTGAGCAGGTGGTGGTTGTATCACCCTTGCAGAGCACTGAGCACACTTTCAGAGCTGTGCTCAGAAGAACTTTGTGGATGTCCTTGTGATCAGTAGAGTTCAGTACCTCTAAAGTCATGGGAACAGGAGCCTGGAAGCCTACAAAAAGGCATGGGGCAGGGGGCTAGTTGGAGAATCCACCTTAGACACAGGGATTTGGGTAGAATTCCTTGACATATGACAGATGAGATATGGTGATACACGAGAGTCATGGTTTAGTCCGTAGTGGAAGACATGCTTGTGATGACAAAATAATTGAGAACAATGTAATTGAGCTTAGGCAACAGAAGTCTAATAGAGTCATAGATTCATAGAATTGATAGGTTTCAAGTGTATTTTTGGGACTACTAGATGGAGAGCATACACTTTTCCAAACACGTGAGGTTATTTTCTATAGAAATGAGGACACCCATTAATCTTTTGTTTGAAATTGCTAGTTGTATTAACTAGACAGAAGTCATCTGAGGCTGCCTTAGTTAGAGTAGATGTTGTACTTAAGGTACTGGTTTTGAATAATTTAGTCATGAAGGTACATTGGAAGTTTGCAGTTTTTGTTGGTCCTCCTGGAGACCAAGGAGACCTAAGGATGATGTCTTTTAATATTTTAGTGTTCTCTTAAGGCTTTCATTGGGAGTGATCCCATTTGTTGGAACGCTCTTACAGTGCAGCAGGTTGCCGTGGCTGTCAGTAAGATTTAAGATTGCAGTTATTCTTTCTAATAACAAGAACTTGAAGGATGACAGATGGATATGAGTTTCACCACGTACTTGTACGTTGCTCTGGCTTTGTCTTTCTGATCGTATTTGCTTATTTGGGTTGGTGTCCAGATAACGTTTGCACATACCACATGTTTAGCGTGTCAGTGACGAGTGTTGGCTTTCAGATACCCAACTTGATTTCAAGTATTTTAGCATATGGAAGAGGTGTCCATAGGCAATGGAGAAGGACTTTGCATATGGGAACTTCATAGCCTCCTCATACAGTAAAAAACAGCATTCCTTAGCAGAGATGTCCTTAGCTGGGAAATTTCTTCTTGTCAACTGTGGTATTTGGACCTTCCCTTGTACCATTTAACAGTATTTCCTTTTGTCAAATGTGGTCTCAAACTGTTTTCAAGGTACAGGGGTGAGGAGACATGTAGTGTTGAGCGTGAGAGGGCAATCTTTTTATTTCTGAAAACCGTTTGGTTTTATCTCTGTGATGGATGTTACCTGTTATTTAGCTTTCTTAAGTGGATTGATACCCATATAAATCTATAAGGAGAGTCATTGAAAAAGTGCATGTCAACAGATGCAGAAAATAAATGAAGGTAGCGAATGCTTTCTCTTTGTTTAAAGGAGATGGCCTTTAGACACTACAGTGCATTTTCCTGTGTCTGTATATGATTAATAAGTACAAATAACACTGTACCATCTATGCAAACATGATGGAAGATATTTCTGAGAAGAGAGTATAGTGATGTCATATAGCTCACCTGCTGTGTTAGCTCTGGCTGTTTCTTTTTCAAAGATATTAACGTAAAGAACCTAGATAAAAATATTTGGATCTCCTACCACCTTATGGGCTTATGAAGTAGGAAAACACTGAATTGTTGGAAACGTCTATCTCTACTGACTAATGAATTAATCATTTTTCAAGCTTAATGAAAAAGATTCAGCAGTATATTGTGTTCTAGAGAAGGTAAACATCAAATCTAACTGTAATTCACAATGTGTTTAAAACAATTATTCTTTATCATTAAAGTTAATAATATGCACATTAACCTCTGATGTAGTCTGAATCAATACTGCAGTTTGGGAGATGTGACCGCTGCACAGCTTTGTCTAAATATTGATTTCATTGTCATTTGTATAAGGTATGAAACAAATTACATGCCTCCCTAATAGCATTAATGTAGCCCCATTGAGCTACTCAATTTATAGCTTCTCATAATGCTTGACAAAGCATTATGGAATTGTTGAAGGCATTGTGAAATAAAATTGCTTAGCGTCTTAGATTTGATTGTGGGAGGTGAATGCCAGCACTCAACACTTTGCTGTCCTAAGAAAGTCCGGGAACAGGACCGAACCACTCTGTAGTATGCCAACAGAAGAAGGTCCCTTGGGTTCTGGCAGCAGGAAATTATACTACACCTTTCTCCTTACACATTGTTGTCTTGGGTGAAAATAACGTGCATGCTTGTGTTCTGTGCTAAAGGCAAATGTCACTCCCCTCAATTAACTGGAGGAAGGCAGAACTAGTAAGAGGGATAGCATGTCTCTGTCTTGGCCAGCATTTGTAGTGGTTGTCACATAATTTGAAATACGAGTTAAGTAGTTTGCTCCATGCTGTGATTTCTTCCCTTTATGGCCTCTTTATTGCAACTGCCTTCTTACTGTGCCCCTCATGTTTTCACTAGCGATGCTTCCCTCATAGCTGTCCCTCACGCCTTCATGGATACACCATCTTACCTTTCGAGGAAATTTCAGATTTGTCAGGCCAGAGATGTCAAATCTTGCCTTATTTTGCTTCATCCCACTTCAGACATCTACTTTTTTTGAACAAGCAAACTGTTGTTAAGCGTGAAATGTCTGCTTTCCTTCTTCTCCTTTCCAAATACGAACCTTGGCCTCCTGGAGACATCAGAAAAAGCTTAGTGTAAGTTTCATGTCTTCCCTGTAAACTTTCAGTGGGGGTGCTTTTTCTCTCTCTTTGCTTGATATCCAAGCACTGCTCACCTAGAGTCATTGGCTATAAGCTGCTTATTTCACTTTCAGAGTCACACACACGCACACACAAGTCCTTTCCCCGCTCTTTTTCTTTAGCTTAAAAAAAAAAAATCAAAAAAAAATCAACTTCCATATCCAGTCTAGGATACCACTTCCATTATCTCGATATTACATTTTGAAGGCAGCATCTTCATACTTTCTCCTGTGGTGGCTTTCATGCTGAGGGACCTTCTTGTAAATATATGCAAAGCTACTTCATTGTGCTTTAATGTATACAGAAATCTCAACCGCGTTTGAGCTTGTGCTGTGCTGAGACTACAGCCCATCATTCCAGCTGATATCGTCTCATTGTTTAATTGTACTTGCCCGTTTTCTGTGGTGTTAGGCTTTTATCTGAGACTGTCTTTAAGGCTTTTTGATTTTGGGGAGAGGATTTGTGCAGCATGAAACATGTAGGGCATAGTAATCTTTGGATAAGTATCATAGGTGCTATGTTATTACAAATAATATGGAATAATACGTTTCCTACATATCAAAATGCTCTAATTATGTTATCATTACAGCCAGTGTAGGATCGGCACCATTGAAGTAAAGTTCTCTTAGCTGTCTCAGAAGGGTGCTTGGCACCTTTTAGGAACCTGCTGTTTTTTCATCAGAAAAGTCTGTATATTGATTTTTTTTCTTTTCTTTTTTTTTTTTTTAAAAAAAAGACAAGAAAGATGTTCTTTTAGGATTACGGAGATGAACAGCCTGTTATGATCATCTTGAGTATAATGGAGACCATAGGACTTCCCTGAATTAATTCCTGAGAGAATTGCAATGCAGCTTAGGAAACGAAAAAAAAAAACCAGCCCACTAATTTTTATTTAAACCTTGCTTATGGTTGTTTTCCTAGTTAATAAATTTTATTTCAATTTTTCTCTTATAGGTAAAAGTGACCCATTTTGTGTAGTTGAACTGAACAATGACAGACTGCTGACACATACCATCTACAAGAACCTTAACCCAGAATGGAACAAAATCTTCACATTGTAGGTGTTTGGATTTTGTGAATGTTTGGGAGGTGTTGAGATTAGGGGTTTTTTTGGGGGGGGATATTTTGCAGGGGATGTACATGTGACTCAAAAGATACCTACTGCTGATTCTCAGGAAAGACCCAAAGAAGAAAGAAATTTCTAAAGCAATCAGCTAAATACTTTAGTGAGGATTAAAAACGTGAAAATAATTACAGAAAAGGTAAAAAAGCAAGGTCTGTTTCTTGGAAAGCAGGTATAAATAATGCTGAGCACTCCAGACATCTGCCAGCTTCAGTGAGAATTTTAAGTTTGGGATGGAAAAAAGAATATTGTGCTTATGATCTTCAATAAAACGTGGTTGTTAACTTTAATAAACATTATATAGCTGTATAAAAGGATGAAGTTTAAATGCATTTATACTTCTCTGAGTTATGACCAGATACTTCCCAGCTGTTCTTTCTGTTTACTAACTGCACTTCTCACTGTGCCTTGTAGTGTCATACTAGTACAACGCTGCTATTGGATAAAAAGCAGTCTTAAAAATTCAGTGTACTGGAAAGTGGTGCTATTGTTTATTTTATCCTTCTGTTGCTCTGAAGACAATGAAAGGCTCTGACAAAACAGAACAAAGTATTCCACAAACAAAGCTGCTCTTATTTGTCTTACTCAGTTGCCTTCTTTTTTCTTCCTGCTTCTCTCTGCAGTGTGACACTAAGGGGTGGAAAACTGATCAGTTGCAGGTTTTTCTCTGCTCCTGAAATCAGCTAACAACCCACTGCAAAGCCAGTGGAAGCTTCAGCTTCTTGTATGCCTGCTTAATTTTATCATAAATGAAAATGCTGTTTTTCCCCGATCTTAAAACTCAGTCTGATTTTAATTTTCTCTTCTTTCGTTTTTTTTCCTCCCACTCTACATTTGTCATTCATACATTTGTCAGCTGTAGCTTTTCTTGCCCTGCAGTGAGCTCTCAGGAATGAACCAACAACAAAAGAAAAAGAATCATGCGACAGCTGTACTTCTCGTTACCTTATTAATGTACTCCTCATTTACGTATTTGCAAAACCATCCTAAATTCTTCATTAATTTATTTTTAATTATCTACAAATAGAGCCCATAAGTAATCAACCTCTACTGCCGACAGTGTTCTCTGCATAAGAAATTGCCTGGTTTTGTGGAGGACAAAAGATTATTCAGGAATCAAATAGGAAAACTCAAAAGGCCTTCGAGGAGAGTTTTCACCTCTCTTCTCTGTATATTTACACTCACTGTTTTATTTAATCTCAGATTTGTTAATTAATATTAAGCTAGCAATCCAGTTTCGTCTGGAAGCCTATTATTTTTCTGAAGTTAAATTGCTTTGCTTGAATTCGTATTTATTTCCTGGATTAGTCATTTGATCAAAGATAAGTTCTCTCAAAACAGTTCTGGGTTGTGGGGGTTTTTTGTTTTGTTTTTTTTTCTCTGAATAGGGAACGTGAAGTTTTCACTTGAGAGTTTGCAATACATAGTGACATTTGTTGTGCTTGGTGGTCGGAGTGTTTAATAGCTCACATGCAGAAAAAAAGTAATAGTGGAGAAATGCATCATTTCGCATTGCTTTTTCTTAATTTGTTGCAACGACCATTGTATATTTTTAATTAAGCAAGGATTTCAGAGTTAAGGAGCTCATTCTCAGCGTGAGGACGGGCTGGTGATTATTTTCGTTTATAAACATGCGGACATCGCGGTGTTGGTGGCATGTGAGGGCTCTTGGTCCTGCTGCTCTCCGCTGTAAATCCCCAGTGAAAAAAATCCCAGGTGGGAAATTTAAAGCAACATCCCTCGGAAAACTTCTGCTGGGAGAGACTCTCTGAGAGAGAAAAAGAGAGATGGATCACCGCAGCCCTCAGGAAGCGTTTTGGTTATAGGGAGAGATGTCTCCTTTACACTTAGGTTGTGTTCTGTGCCATGACTCGGAACAAAATAGAGGGGTGTCTGTTTTTGCTAACCTCTCATGCTTTTGTCCTTGGTACCTGCTGGCGTAGGTGACTTCTCTCTTCTGTGTGTGCTTCTCCCTTTGTAGCAATATTAAAGACATCCACTCGGTGCTCGAAGTGACAGTTTATGACGAAGACCGCGATCGGAGTGCCGACTTTCTAGGCAAAGTCGCTATACCGTTGCTGTCTGTAAGTTTCATCCACCTGACATACTGCTCTGAATTTTTCCTGCTAAAGGGGAGGGGGGGGGCCTAAGAAAGAAAGAAAGAGAGAAGAGAGAAAGAAAGGAGGAAAAAAAACCAAAAAGATTTGCAGCTCTGTGTCTGTCATTTCTCAACCAAGATCTGTAATAAGAACACTAAAATTTTAACATACTCAATTCACGGCCATGTTGAATCCCATGATAGTTAATTTTTCCTGACAGACTCGGTGCTGGTAATGAACAGGTACTTGTCAGACTTGCCACAGTTGTTTTGGGTTCTCTGTCAGTTTCAGCAGCTGGGGGTCAGGGGTCACCGGGGGGGTGTATTCAGCGGAGACCGCGAGACAGACGGCTGTCATGTCCTTTTCCTGCAGATTCAAAATGGTGAACAGAAAGCCTACGTCTTGAAAAACAAGCAGCTGACAGGGCCAACAAAGGGGGTCATCTATCTTGAAATAGATGTGATTTTTAATGCTGTAAGTCTTAACTTTGGCTTTTTTTGTACTGCTAAAGAGTTCAGTTTCATGAAAGCTTTTGTTCCTGATTTGTAGAGAATTTCTGTCATTCCTCATTTTCTCTAAACCTTAATGTGTACTACAGAATGCTCCTCTGCCACTGCCTGGCACACCCACTCTTTTTGTTACTGCTGCCGTTGCCGCTAACGCACGGAGCAGCAGCTCCCGCCCCCGGCCGG
>NW_009705040.1:52015-56167 GCF_000703405.1 Apaloderma vittatum
AGCAGCTCGCGCCGCGGCGCGCCGTGATGTGCCGCCGGTTTGGCAGCTGCAGCTTTCCAACTTCGTAATTTTTGCAAATGGAAGCATGTGATATTAGCAGAGGAGCAGGTAAGCCTGAAATGCTGACACACACTTTTAATGCGCAGGTGAAAGCCAGCGTACGAACCTTAATGCCCAAAGAACAGAAGTACATTGAAGAGGAAAACAGACTGTCTAAGCAGGTAAAGAGTAAGGAAACACTAATCCTTTCCAAGAGCCTTAATATCAAGTGTGCACGTCCAAATATCTGGTATCATACTGCTAGGGGTAGAGAATAACATTTTCATTACCTGTTTACAACAGAATATGATAGGTTGGAAAAGGCAGAAACAAAATACATGGGTTTATTGTGTCTCCTCTATAAATTGCAGCTTAATTTCCATGAAATACGTGAATAAGAACACAGTCAACCATCAGGTTCCACACATATCAAATTATAGCGCAGGTGCACGTAAACTAAGTCTTGCATAAATTTTTGTCGTTAACCTTGACCTGAAAGATCTCCATTTGTTGCAGGGTAGAGGACCTTTCATCATTCTTTTAACCAAATTTTAAATGAATTAGGTGTGGTTTGAATCAAAAGGCAGACTGAAACTCTGAATTACTTTTGGATGTTCTGCAGGTAGAAAATGTTTGGATCCTTTTTTTTTTCTTTTGTATATTTTTGCCACTCGCAGTTTTAATGTTGTGGTAAAAAAATAAATCTTTTTCTTCACTTGAACTACCTTTAATTCATTTTCTCACATTCCACAATGATGTATTGTGCATGGAGAGAACTGGGCTTTTGGTTGGACTGTGGGAGCAAGGTATTTGTTGTTCGCAGTGAAAAAGCAAAAGTCTCAAAACTGGTTTTCTATTTTGCTGAAAGCTGATAGACTTGAACATAATTTAAATCTGCTGGATGAATTTTGCGCATGATACATTTCATTAAGAAAGGTTTCAAGAGGCAAAATATTTCTTCCTTTGCTGTTGTGGCTGCTGCAGATACTAAAGCTGCGTTTTGCACTGCTATTTGGGCATAGAAACAGCAAGGCCTTTTATTCAAGATTCATTCTTCTCCCCACTTTCCTAACAGAAAATGACATTGTGCGTCTTGCAGACAGCATGAGAAGTTAACCTCAAATACTTTCTTCAGGTTGTTTTTCCTTAAATTAGTTTGCATGGGATAGCCCACCACCATACCACTTAGTGCAAGGAAAATAAAAGAATCTTTATGTGTTGATGATGCAGTTGCATTTTAAAGCATCCGGATTTTCCAAGAGTGAATGTCTTACCAACCTAGCGTTTTCTGTGCTACTCAATACACAAATCATCCACTGGTTTATTCCCCCTTTTTTTTGGGGGGGGGGAGTTGAGTATATTGCCATTTTAGAAGATTTAAGGATTCTGCTGAATCAAAACCCGACACTGGTCTTGTCTCTATATAGGTTGCATGTATGCAGTTAAAGCTGCTTTAATAAATACTTATAAACACGTGATCAGAATCCATCACAGCAGACAAATTTGCTACAAATGAAGGAAAAATTGGATCTAAAAGGTACAAGTGATCTTCATTAGATTAGAAAAGTACTTTTGCATGGTTTCGGGTTAGTGTCCTACAGCATCCCGGCCAAAATCTGTGAAGTACCCAAGAACAGGGAAAGTCTTGCCTAATTCATGAAACTGTGAAATCGTGATAGCAAAACCATTGGTGAAATTTTGCTCTTTTTTAAAACCGCAAAGCAATTTGTGTACCATTTAGAATTAAATCAGCAAATACCAGTTGACACAACTAATAAAGTCTCCCAAGCTGCTCAAATTTTAAACCTTCTTTCTCAGTTTGTGAGCTAGAGACCTTAACATGTTATTTTCACAATCTTCACTGAAATTAAGAATGACAATATTGTAAGCCTGAGCGTCTCCTGAAGCTTTTGATGTTTTGAAACATTTTTATTCTTTCATCTTTTTAACAGCTACTGTTAAGGAACTTTATCCGGATGAAGCGTTGTATCATGGCACTCATCAGTGCTGCATACTACATTAGCAGTTGCTTTGACTGGGATTCCCCCCCAAGAAGTCTCGCTGCTTTTCTGGTATGATATTCCTTATATTTTTGTTAATTCCTCCAGTTTATTTATTTTCTAGACTGAGAGATAGTAATACTGTTGGTTTTGGGCGTTCTGATTATTTTTTAAAGAACTTTGCACGATGGAGATACTGCAAATCATATTTATTCACTTTTTTTAAAAAAGAGGTTAAAATGTCACACAAACAAGATAAGAAATTTGGGGTTTTTTTATTTATAACTGTACAAATCACATGAACAAGTGATACAACTCAAAGTACAGTCAGTGAACAATATCTTGAGTTTCTCACACAGAATTTCTGCTAAATTTTGCTTGGCCCACTTTAATATTCCATATTTACTTTAAAAACTTGTTTTGAATACTTCATAAATACTTTAACATACCATAAATATAAAATTTGTGTTATTTTGTCCTCCACATATCAATTTATTTTACACTCGTAACTTTTTTAGAACTACGAAGCTCAGGAACCAAAGAGTTGCTTCCTTTTTAAGATTTAGTGTTATTGCTTAAGCAAAACAAAACCAAAACAAACCTTAAAGTCATTAATGCAAACAAATCAGTACCTTTTAGACATGAAGCTGTGGTCATGGTTTAGTTGTCATTTAAATAATTTTTTAGTAATTTATATAAAAATGTTTATTTCTCAAGAAACATTGACTTCATTAATAGTAACCTATTTTCATGTTAAATTTTGAAAACTTTGAAAACTTTTGAAAACTTTGAAAATTTGAAATAATTCCAGATTACATTGTGTTTCCCAGATGACTATCTCTTTCTTTTAAAAATCATATGAACTACAAACAAGACCAGAATCCCTGTTTGGTTTTTTGTCTGGTGGAGTCCCACCAGGGGTAAAAAATGTACGCCATCCCTGGAGATGCTTAACGGTCCTTGAGATGTGGTGTTGGGGGAGATGGTTTAGGAGTGAGTTTTGCGGAGTAGGGTTAGTGGTTGGACTCGATGATCCCAGCGGTCTTTTCTAACCTGAACGATTCTATGATCACGGAATCGGGCTATTCCTCTGGAATTTCTTATGTTGGAGCTCAATTTGTACTAAGTGACTTGTTAAATTCCCCTGTAGAAGGGTGGCAGCAAGCTGTCAGTCCTTGGTTGCGATGTTCACCAGGCGCACGGGAGGTAAGGTGTTGTTCACTTTGTCAGGGTTTTTATACTTCTACTGACGTCTGTAGTAACTGCCCTATGTGTAAAAATCTAAATATACTTGCTGCTGTTTATTGTAGTCAGATGATCTGTTATTATTTCAGTGTAAAATGGTCGACTTTTCACAGGAAAATGAGTGTTTCCAAGTAAAACTCAAATTATCCATGTTGCTATTACTGCTCCAGTTAGCAAATACTCCTCTGTGCAAGTGTGATTTTAATATGGATGTGAAACACCCACCTCTCGTTGGTGAAAGAAAGGAGTTGGAAATAGATCCCATGCTTTGGGGCAAATGAAATTCATTCTTTCTCATGTTGTCCTGCTTTGGCCATGGAAGAAGTTGTGTTGCTGTGAAATTTTAGTTGTTTGTGATCATAGAAGAAATTTGGTGTCATAATGAGTAGGTGGCAATAGATAAACACAAATTTGAGCAGCGAGGTCTGTAGTGAGTATATGTCATTGTAGTTATAGTGTATCTCAGTAGAAACATATTCCTGAGTTTATTTCTAGATATATTCATACATTTTTTTTAATCTGTATCTCAAAACTCTGCTTTTCTTAGTTTCCTTTTAGCATTTTTTTTCTTTATGGTGGTTGTGGTAGGTAAGGGCACATTATGCCAGCATCGGTGCTGTGACTTCACAGATGTGTCCCTGCTCTGCATTCAAACCTCATCCTGTGCTTTTCAACCTGATGATACCCTGCCAAGGATCAAACCATCCCTCTGTTGGGCAAAACATCAGTAAGTTCAACCTGATGGCCTTTTATGAGGATATAACCATGTGGACAGATGATGGCCATGCAGTGGAATTGGTCTATCTGGATATCAGTAAAGCATTTGACACCGTCCCAGGAAAGGGATGTGGGGGTGCTGGTGGGCAGC
>NW_009705041.1:0-734 GCF_000703405.1 Apaloderma vittatum
GTAGCAATTTAGACATCACAGGTTATAGGACTGGAGAGGACTTGGCATTTCGTTGTTACTGAAACTGCATCCTGTTGTATCCAAGTCATCTGTATTTTAAAGGGTATTTTCAGTTGTAATTCTGTCCCCTGACATGTTTATGGTCTGTGAATAAGTTTTTGAATTAGGACTTCTCTTTTCAAAGTCATTGTTGAGTCTTCCTTAAAACACAGTATTTATCTACACATACGCTAACTCCGTTGTTTGTAACTTCTGCTAACCTGATACGTGTGTCAAGCTTCCTTCTGGATAATTCCTCCATTGTTCTGTCTATTTGTATGAAAATCTCTTCTGTAGACATCAAGATTGAAGAAATCTTCCCATGAGTTCCCCTGTGATGAAGGCATTCTGGTGGTGGAGTCTCTTCACGCTCCACCATGATGGATGCAAATGCAGAGAGTTAATTCAGCTTTTCTGTTGGTGTCTTCTCTGAATGCTCCTTCTGCAGCCTTGTCATGTGTTGACCCTACAGAATTTCTTGCAGGCTTTCTCCTACTGGTGTATTTGAGGAATTTTACTTATGGTACCTTTTTGCCTGTGAGCGTTTTTACTCTTTTTTTGGCCTGTGCATATGCATTTAGCCTTCCAGAGTTTATGATCCTATCAATTTAGAATTTTCTGATGATGAATTTTGTTGAAAGGTGACTTGTAATAACTTACTTTGTCCTACCACTGGCTGACATTTAATTTTTCCA
>NW_009705042.1:0-16310 GCF_000703405.1 Apaloderma vittatum
CTCCCTTGGACTCTCTCCAGCAGGTCCCTGTTCTCTTTCCTTGCTGCTGTTCCACGCACATGGGCGTAAAGCAAAGGGAGAGAAGTTTAGAAGCGCAGCTGAACCCTCCCAGGTCGCAGAGATGATCAGGAGCCTTGTGAAACTGCGTTTTGCAGGTTTAGCTTCAGCAAAACTTTTGGGAAGAGCTGCACTTCTACCCTCATCTTTGCCTAAAGTTTTGCTTTGAAATACTCAAACTCCTCACACAGGTAACGCTGAGCGAGACATTTTTAAGATGCTCCTTCTGACCTATCAGATGGGTGGTTTCAAACAAGTCGGAGTTTGAACCCTCCGTGCAGTTTCGAGAGCACGTGCCCGAGACGTCGCGGTTTTGCCTCCGCTGTCCCGGGTTTCTCCCTCTCCCTCTCGCAACCAACGCGGCCACAGAGTCCGAGCACCCGCGTTTCATGGGAAAGAGGACTTGGGCGCCGAAGATCATGCTTCAACTTTTCTTTTTATATCCTGCGCAGCGGCAGGAGGACACTTAAAGCAGCTGAGGATTAGCTCGTCGCCGCGTGCCAGAGGTCGGAGCAAAGCAAACAGATCGATGAGTATTTTAGAGATCTCGGGCGGGGGGGCTGCGTGTAGATATTTCAAGGTCAAAGAATCCTGGTTTCGGAACGTTTTGGCTCCACAACAGCGTAAGGGCTGGGTGTGTTTGCGCACGGTGTCCGAGGAATGAAACCAGATCGGCGTCAACAGGCTGCAAATCCTGATCTTTCACCTAATTCTGCTTGCTTTTTTCTTTTTTCTCTGATTGTCAAAACGAAAGAGAACATTGACGTTTCTGTTCGGGCAGGAGGACAAACACGGTGAGTAAGAGCCCGGGCTCTGTTCTCTGAGTAAGGAAATAGAAGAGCTTCAAAGGCTGCAACTGCAACAGGGGTAGATCAAGAAGAAATTTTACCACCAAGAAAGGATGTTGGAACCATCACTAATGTTTTTCGACCGGATAAAAGCCTGGTGGTGTGAATCTGCCTAATTCTGCGCTATAAAAGTGTCATTTCTCACGCCAAAGGTAAATCTACATTTGCACAAATATTAATTGTGCCGAGTAAAACTGGTTTCCACATTCTTGATCCTTTTTGGAATATTCGTAGAGGTGAAGAGGGGGAGAAATCAAGATATTTCAGTGAAAAATGTGTTAACTTTCCAATTTTTTTACAAAAACCCAGCTGCACCACCAGCAGACTGGGCCGAATCTGACAGGCAGCAGGTCTTAACGTGGATTTCCCAGCCAGTATCTCGCAGGAATCACGTTTAAAAGTTTTCACTCCAGCACAACGATTGCCCTAAACACTGCCCGGAATCGATAACGCAGTGCCCTCCGTGTCAAACGGCACATCCAGGGAGGTTAAATTTTTGCCCTGAAAAACGAGCAACAGGATATAAAATAACACAAAACACGCTGAAGGCAAAAAGGGAGGAGAAGGGAGGCCGGGGTGACAGAAATAAGATTTGGATTGTAACCACACAGGGGCTCCGACCCATCTGAAAAACACTTGTGGCTTTACTGTAAACATGATGCAGTGTTGGGTGTTGTTAAGTTTAGCCACGAACTTGGCAAATTTCCCAAAAAATCTCCGTTTCGTTGAGGCTCTGCAAAACTCAGGTCCCTGGAAAGGTGCCCAGGGCAGCCGGGCTGAGCTGCTGCGGCACCTTCTCGCATCTTCGCGTCCTCTCCTTTTGGGCTCTAAATGCTGCCGAGCTCCTTCGACTCGACCGCCCGCTCCGCCTCCTCGCCGCTTCTTGGTTGTTTTGAAGGGAAGGCAGGGAAAGGAGGGGTCAGGCGAGACAGGGCGAGGTGGCCGGGACGTTAGGGAGGCCGGGAGAGAGGTTCGCCAGCTGCCACGTGAGCGAGCTGGGAGCGCTGATCTTCTGAGGGGGACAGCTCGGCTTTCAGCCTCGGCGTCACGCTCCGTGTTTGCTGAACCCTGCGCAAACCCAACGAGCCCGGATTTAGAAACCAACGTTCTTCAGGCTGGTTGAGGACAAAACGATGAGAAAGCAGTTTTCCCAAACTCATCAGTGTAAGCAAAAAAAAAATAAAATGTTGCTCTTTGCAAAGGGAAACACGAGGCACAACCGAGTCCTGTCTCAGTGGACCCCTACGAGCGCTGCAGCCACGGATTAAGCAGCAGCTAATCCTGGAATTAAGATGATTTAAGGTCACCTATATCCAAAAAGCGTCTCGCTAACATTCTCCCAAATTATTCATCCCTTCGAAAAGCGTGTTTCCAGCCACTCAGCTTCGCGCCGCAGAGAGAGGGGATTCAAGGAAAGCGGATCTTAATATCAAAGCGTAGGTCTGAGCAACAACTCGCAGGGACACACGACACTTCCCCGGGAAGGGGGTATCAGCAACAGGCAGAGGCGAACGTGGAGAGTTTGAAAGAGAATCCAAAGGAGAAACCCGTCGGAGGTTCTGCTTCTGGTTTCATCCAGAATATTCAGACGCAGCAGGAAAAGGATGCTTGGCAAGGGCTAAGACTCACGGCAGGCTTGAGGTTCTCATCGAGCCAGATTTTAGGATCCTTGAAGCACTCTATGCCCAAGACTCCTCTGACAGGGGTCTCCATCAGAAACAAGTTTCAAGGGCTTTAGGAGAAGACAATATTGTGTAAACTGGAAAAAAAAAATCATCTTAGCGATACAAATGAGCAAGAAGTCAGGTGTTTGACCCGAGTGGTAAACATGTTGATTCATTTAAAGTAGTTGCTGTTACTTCAGAATTATTAGATCCGGCCTGTTTCTGTTCTGATTAACTCAGGAGGAGGGGAACCGACGTGTTATTTTTTCTGGAAGCGGTAAACAAACAACCCAGCTGCTGCTGTCCCTGGCTCCACATCAACACCCAGGGCAAAGCTGCGGCTGGAAAAGAATAACACGTAGACATCTTGCAGGAACTAAATGTTTCTGCGCACAAATGCACCGATGATTCTCCTCGTCTTGATTTGGAAGGCGTCACCCCTAACCCGAGCGCCAACAGGCAAAGAAAAGGGGAAGTCCAAGGACAGGACAAGGGGCAACGAGTACAAGCTGGAACATACGAGGTTCCACAAAAATATTAGAAGAAATTTGTTGGCTGTGCGGGTGCCGGAGCCCTGGCCCAGGCTGCCCAGAGAGGGTGTGGAGTCTCCTGCTCTGGAGACTTTTTCATCATCCTCAGAGCTCTCCGTTGGAGTCCAACGGAGAGCTCTGAGGATGATGAAGGGACTTGAACATCTCTTTTCAAGTGGTGCCCAGCAATGGAACAAGGAATAATGGGTTTAAGTTAGAACATGGGAAGTTCCATCTCAACGGGAGGAGAAACTTGTTGGCTGTGCGGGTGCCGGAGCCCTGGCCCAGGCTGCCCAGAGAGGGTGTGGAGTCTCCTGCTCTGGAGACTTTCCAACCCGCCTGGACGCGTTCCTGTGGGGCTGCCCTGGGTGACCCTGCTCTGGCAGGGGGTGGCACCGGGGGATGTTTCAAGGTCCCTTCCAACCCCAACATCCTGTGATTCTGTGAAGTATTTTTTGTTCCTGCATTAGCAAAGCTATGACAAGGGAATGGAAAGGATGTCCCCGACTTACTTTTGGAGCTGCAGAAGGATGAGAGGAGATGCTGAGCAGTCGCATGGAGGCTTCCATCTGCTGGGGTGAAAGGAAGAAGTTGGGAACAACGGGATCGGATCTGAGCAGAACTGTTAAGGAACAACCTCTGGTGGCGCGTGGCTGCACGGAGCTCCCCGGGAGCTGCGGACGTGGAATAAGCCTCACCGTGACGGCACTTGGAGGAGCTCAGATAGTGAATCTCACTCGTTTGAATCAATATTCTGTGGTTCTGAATGCCTGGTTCTCTCACCTGGCCTCACAGGTGGGAAAATTTGCAAATCGAGATGCCAATTTGCCTTGCAGGAATACCTCAGGTATTTGGAGAGTGCTCTGTCCTGCAAAAACCCCAACACAGAGAAACTCTGTGCGAGATTTGGGATGTGTGCAAGGAAGGTTGGAAAACGTTTTAAAAGCAAAAGAAACGACGTTTCTTTTAACACAGAAGAAACACGAGCGCTATAATACATGGAGAAAACCAAAACGGGCAGAAAAAAACACAAGAGGACACAGTGACACGACCAAAAACGAAGAAGCAAAATCCCGCGGATCGCAGAACATATTGGTTGTAAACAGTGAGGAAGTCAACGCTGCATCGTGAGAAACACAACATAACAGCATCTTCTAACACCTTCCCAGGGCCCCAGTTCTAGACTCGTTTCCCAGGGAAGTGCTCCACACAGGGAATCTCTCTTTCCCGAGATTTTTCCAGCGAGATTCTAACAGGGAAACGAGATGTGCTCCTTGAACACGTGCGTTTAAAAAGAAAAAGGATACAAAACAGTTTTTGGCTTGACCGACTTTTCTGACTCTTCCCGTGGCTCTTCACTGCTGTCATCGGAAAAGTTTTCAGCGTCTCCTTCCAAGCCCGCTCGGGCCGACACGCTCTTAAGGCAGATCTCATCGGAACCGCTTTCCTCCTCGTCTTGACGAGCTCCGTTGACAACCTCACCGTCTCCCTCCTCCTCTCTTTCGGTGGTTTTCGGATCGGCCAACCTGCCATCTGCCGGCAATTCCAGCCGTTCTTCGGAGGCTGCACAGAACTCTACAACTTTAGCTTTAACTGCTCTGTCCCAGCCACAACTTCCACCTTGTGCGGGGCCGCCGGGTGCTCGACGCGCTTCTGACAAACGAGGAGGGTGGAATAGCTCCTCCTCTGTTGTTTCTGTGCCGCTGTTCGAGCTCTTCAAGCCTTCCGCTACCGCCCAGGGGCTGCTCTTGCCCGCGTGGAGGCCAACGCACGGGCTGAGGGCGCTGAGCACGCTTTGGTCGTCACCTTGGAGTAAGCTGGAGAAGGTGCTGCTCCATCTGCTGCTTCCTCTCCTCAAACCATCTCCGTCCACCGAGCGCTGATCTTCAGGTCCTGCGTCTACGCGCTGCCGCTCAGCGCCCAGCTCCGCTTCAGACAACACGCTGGACCAGGGACTCGTTTTATCCGTGACGGTCGTTATTTCATTAAGAGTTCGTGGTTCTAGAACGTCTTCTTCGTATTCTTCCTCGCTGTGTGGCCAGGCGGCCAAAGCACCTTCGCCTCCCTGGTCGCAATCTGTAGGCAAAGGGCGCTCGGCTTCAGGGATGGCTCGGTCCAGAAATTCACGTAACGCGCGCCTCTCCAACTCGGATTTCCCAAAAGAGCGAGGCTGCCGCGTGTCACCGTCAATGCCGGGCGAGCCCAACTCAGGTTCACCTTCACATACCCCAAGTCTGGCTTCCTCATCCTCCTGGTTGGGTAGGGGGGCAGCAGCCGGCTTTTTGCCGCTCTCTGGAGGCACGTTCGAAGATTCTTTATCGGTTTTAGTTATAGTCTGCAGATCTGGCCAAAAGAGAACAGCGTCAGCAAACGCGCGGGGCAATGATTCACCTTTTAGCGGATTTATTCGGGCTTTTTGCAGAAAATCGTGCATGTAAGAAGGGGTAGGGGTGAAACACGCGCGGCTTTCTCAAACGCTCTGCTGATGCGACCGCATTCCGTTCTCTTTTACCACTGACAAAGCCAGGGGAAGGATGGGAATGCTAAGGAAAAAGCAAAAGTTTAGAGTGAAATTACTGGGGAATAGCTAGAAACACCTACATCACTGCAAGGCAAAAAATAACAGATGGCAAAAATACTCTGATATACAGAGTACACCTAAAAAAAATGGAAAAAATACCTATTGCTTGGAGTGGCTAAAACCAGTTTGGACAGTTCAGACCACATGGGAAGGAGAGAGAAATAACCTAGACGGAAAGATGGATAATCCAGATGGTTTTTCCTCTTACAGCAGGGGCCCAGAAGACACAGCTCCTACTGATATTCTCCAGCTGTCAGATTCGATTTACCGACTCGAATCAAACGACAGAGAGTTGTTCGTTAGGTATCTGTTCACTCAGGACTATCGCTCAGTTGTGGTGGTAAAATTGTGAAGTCTGAAACCAAAGAGCTGAAATAAAGGTGACTGGATTAGGAGCCTAAGCATTCATAAAATCTACCCAGACACGCAAACCTTTGGGGATGTCAGAAAACCTTTAAAAAGCCACCTCTTCTTGGTTCCTAGTTAGCAGATCCTACTAATTTCTTGTGGTTCCTTGAGAAATTAATTCGCCAGTATTAGGGTAACTGGCAAACTGCTCCGAGGCAAGAGAAAAAGTCAAGAAAGAAGCAGTAAAAGTGATTAATAAAGATGAGAAGAGGAACAAAATGAGCAAAAACTTGGAGAAAAAACCAACCCCAGACATCTGAAAACAAGGTGTACAGAGCTACAGTTCCCTTCCCTGCGGCGTCGTGCTCCATCCTCACTAAGGGGGTCGTTCTGTTTCCAAAAGCGCTAACGACAGGGAGAATTAATTGCACTGATGCCTCTAGACGAGGAAACGTGTCGAATGCGATAAACAGGAAAGCTGTTGCTTTTGGATAAAGATAGGGGTATCTTTATTTCTCTTTTATTTCTTTTTATTTTTTATCCATAAAGATACGGACGCCTTGATTTCTCTTATTTCCGCTAGGCATGGTAGGGCACAAATTTCACCTGAAAGCAGAGATATGCCAATTCCTGTTAGCAAAGAAACCGTTCCGTGGATTTTTTTTCCCTTTTTCTGCTGACGAGACATTGAAATTTAAGTAGAATTGAGGTTGTCTCGAGGGGCCCTTAACCCCCACCTCAATCTTCCTTCTGAATGTTTCAGTTCAACATTTCTATTATCGACAGGAGTTTCTAAGTCTCTCTGGAACGTTCTCCCAACAGAAGCTGGTGACTGACCCTGATAATTTGAGAAATTTGAAGGTACTTCGAGGCAGCTTCTGCCAAAACAAATAATCCAAACCACGTGACCGCTTACCGTTGATGAGGCTGCTGACCTGACGCACCAACCGACTGGATTTCTCCAGCAGCCGGCATCCATCGGGATCCACTTCTTTGCTCACCGAGCCCCGGTTATCACTCTCCTGCTTCTCTCGACTCGGTTTGGAGGCGTTACCGGCACCGAAGTCAGGAAAAGACCTGGTCAGCTTCTGACTGAAGTATCTTTGAACCTCATCCAGTTCACTCAAGTTCTTTCTGTAAGCAGTGGTAAGAAATTTGGTGAGAGGAAAAAAAATAACAAAAAAGCCTGTGGCAGACTGGTTCTGTTTGTATCATTCTAGACAGAATATGGAAATACAAGATTTAGGGTTATTATTGAAAAGCAGATCAGTAGGTAAGTGTAGGTAAGTGTTGAGGTTGCTCTGTCAAGCAAGAGGATAATGCTCAAGAACAAATGCCAAATGAACTGAGGCTTAGGCTGGATTTTTCTTAAAAAGAACTAGTTTTAAACTTCCTTAATCAAAGAAAGTTGGATTTGAGATGACCTTCCAACAGAAATCATAAAGCCAAGAATATGACTGAGCTTGATAAAATGATCAATGAGCTTGATAAAAGGAGTATGATCTTGATAAAAATCTGAGGATTTCTACTTACTTAGGATCTAAGGATTTTATGATATATTGCTTGTGGTAGCAGGGGAATGGATGGAACGACTTGGTTTCTTTCAGTCTTATATTCCTACAGATAACAAATACTATTCTTTTGAAATTTATATGTGACCTAAACCTAGATTCTAGTCAAAAGTGCCTTTAGGAAGGAGAAGGGCATCCTGCCGGGAAAGGGCATCCAGCTCTGCGCACCACGAAAATGCCCACGGGCTCGTTCTCGTATCTGTGCAAACCAGCTCCGAGGTTTAACAGCACGTGTTGCGTTACAGCTGGACAAAGCTGGATAAAGCAAAGATTCTATCCAGATCTGACAACGCTGCTGCTCTTTTTCCTTTCAGAAGCAGTGCTAGAGCACCTCAGTCCCGACGTAGAATTCCCTGCCTGGCCTCGCTTTTCTGATCTCATCTCATCCTGCTGCAAATTACACCGACATCCCAATGAAAAGAGTTATTGTGTATTTGCATTTTAATTTCCTCGTGAAATTGGATGCAAGAATTCTTCAGTTTCAAGCTCTGCTTCGCATCACTCTGCTCGTGCGCCTCAACGCCCTTCTGGCAGTGAGGTCCCCAAAACCCAACACGGCAGTTGAGGCTGTGCCCGTGTTCGGTTTTGGGCCCTGCAGTTTAAGAAGGACATTGAGGTGCTGGAGCGGGTCCAGAGAAGGGCAACGGGGCTGGGGAAGGGTCTGGAGAACAAGTGTGATGAGGAGCGGCTGAGGGAGCTGGGGTTGTTCAGCTGGAGAAGAGGAGGCTGAAGGGAGACCTCATCGCTCTCTGCAACTCCCTGAAAAAAAGGTTGCAGTGAGGTGGGGTCGGTCTCTTCTCCCAAGTAACAAGTGATGGGACAAGAGGAAATGGGCTCAAGTTGCACCAGGGGAGGTTTAGATTGAATATTAGGAAAAATTTCTTTACTGAAAAGAGTGGTGAAGCGTTGGAACAGGTTGCCCAGGGCAGCGGTGAAGTCCCCATCCCCGGCGGGATTTAAGAGTCGGGCAAACAAAGTGCTTGGAGAAATGGCTTAATCGAGGGCTTGGCAGTTGGGTTAATGATTGGACTCGATGATCTTAAAGGTCTTTTCCGATTTGGGCAATTCTGTGACTCTGCTTTACCTGAGCGCAGTCAGAAGAGAAGCGCGTGACGACAGCGACAGCGAGTCCATCTTCGCCGCCCGATGCGCGTTCCCTTCCGCCTGCTGCAGGGATTCGTGAAACCTGCGCACGTTCTGCATGTGCTCTTCGTGACGAGGCGCGTGTGCTCCAGGGGGACTAATTCCGCTAGAAACAAGCCTGCATTTAACAACGGAAAACCCTTTGAAACTTCTGGTTGTGAAAAGTCTGCCCACTAAGAACATCCAACGTCTTTAAGTGCATTAAAGAGACACCGATGCAACTTTCAAGAATGGCATTTACTGCTTCAGATTTACGCTAAAATTAAGTAAACTGATAGTGTGGCTGACAAGGAAATTGCAAAGTCAGCTGAGAGCTGCCAAGCCTCAAGTTCGGACCAAATAACGGTGCCCTGTGGTTCCTCCAAAATTCAAAGACACGTACCAGAAAAGTATCATCTCCCATGTACGGTAAAGAAACAAATTACAAGCCCAAGTGTTCTCTCAAATGTTTTTAGTTAAATACCCAAACAGTGGTGGTTGTTTCAAGGGACAGAGAGCAGGAATTCCTGCAGGTTATCTGATGATCCTCCTCCTTGAACGTGCAGTCATACAGCAATTCACCAGTTGTCATTTGCCAGCCAGGAACAGGAGGTTTGAGGTTTGGCAAAATAAAAGAGGATGTATCAGCAACGCTCTGTTCTAACTTAATGAAAATAACCTCAAAACTTATTCTTGTGAAGGCTGCAGGTTTCTGCAACAGCATCGTGTAAATGCTAATGGAGAAGGGTGTTGTGAAACAAAAGAAACGCCGGTGAGGAGAGAAAAAACATCTGGGCTTTGTAGGAAGGAACCTGGCTGAGCACTGCTATTCACTGGGCTGCCCTCTCTCCAGTAAACGGAATTTAGTGTCATCTTTAAGCTCAACCACAGTGAAAGACCTTTGGTAGGATTTGATTGTTTTTTCAGAGAGTCAACAGGCTTCAGAGAGGTACATTTCTGAGCCCTGAAAACGATCAAAATGATTGATCGCAGGTGGACTTACCGCTCTCGAGCAGGAACGGTGACTTCCTTTGCTGAGGTATTCAACATGTGCCTGGAAAAGCTGGGAAAGGCTGGAAAGTTGGCCCTCACCTGGAATAACGAGGAACACTGCCCATGAGTCTTCCACAGCAAGAAAACAGAGAAATTGAAGTAGTATCTTGCTGAGTTAACTAACAAAAACTTAAGTTTTCTAAATAGCTTTAAATTTTCAAAGGATTTTCCAGCACTGAGTCCAAGCACCGTTTCACGAACACTTAATTCCCTCCACGCTACCAAAAAAGTAAACTGATGGAAAGTCTAGAGAACAAAAAATAAATTAAATAATCCATTTCAGTACTGTGGCTTTGCTACACCTGCTCATTATTTCGGAAACGCCGAGAGTCTGAAGAATTTCATGAGATGCACACGAGAGAAGAAAGTGAAGGCCGTACCGAAGAACTCGGTGGCTGGCTCCGGACCCTTGCCTGCCTTTCCTCTTTGAGATTATTTATGTTTTGAAGGGGGGAAACTGCTACTTTGATCTGCCCTCGGCACTGGCCGCTGAAGTCCGTGATATTGTACCAGCCGCACACGAGCTGGAAGCCAGACAGAAGAGGAGAAAGGTCCACTGATGCAAATCCGATCACTCGCTCGGTCTCTGGGGAAGAAGAATATAAAGCACGGATTAATTTGAACGAAATATTCCTCAGGAATGCTAGAAATCAGTCAGGTCTACAGCCCCTGAAGTAAGTTTAGATTTATGGGGAAAGACATCTTGTAAAACTGAAAAAAATGGTTTAAGTGCTGACAGCTCTGAGGCAAAGAACAAATAAAGAGTGGAACAAAAAAGCAGAGGAAAAAAGAAAATGGAGTTCAAGATGACAAAACTGAGGCTCGGATTTTGGTTGCTGACACACTTAAAACTAAAAAACTTGCAGTGCCTGACTGAGAAGAAGGAAAAAGTTGTTTCAAGCGCTTAAACCAGCTTCCTCCCTAAGGATTTGCCAGAACAGCTTTCCCTGTTGATAATCTGGACACCTACACTGGTAACAACCTTCAGCAGGGTGGGGGCCTTGCTGCCGGTGTAAGAAAGGACCTGAGGGTTACGTACCCGATAAAACACCTCGTCAGAAGAGCTGCTTAACAAGGGTTGTAAAATAAAGGGGAAAATACTCGGCTCACAAACAGGCTAGAAGAGACAGACTTGGAAAAAAATGAACCTGGAGGCCAATCCAGGGATTTCAGCAAATGCGTTCTGCCTCTGGAATGGCATTTGCACTTCACAAACTCACATTTCTTCCCTTTTCACTGTGCCAAAACTTTCAAGAATGCCGATTTGTCACTAGGCTGTCGTGTTTTGGTGCCTCTTCTGTCCTGCAAATTGATCTGAAGTACCTTGCCCGGTGATTACTGGGGAAAAGGAGGATGCTAAGGGGCAGGAAATCAGTGGATATTTATCTCTAGCATTCTTCTAACGCAAGGTAAAAAATATCTTTACAACTCCACTCTCCAATTCGCTTCATAGAATCTACTTGTTTTAAATCCAAGTCACCCAAGGAAAGGGATGCAGAAGACACTCCTCCCAATAGGGCATTACGAACTTTACCTGCTTTATGCCACACTTTGAAGACCAGGGTTTGCTGTGGGTCGAGCAGAAGTTCTTTGGATAATCTGTTAAGAACAAAATCATCGTTTGTTACATGAAGTGAGGGGAAAAAACAGAGCAAGTGCAGTAAAGCACCTCTGAAGAATCAATGCCATTGCATCTATCCAGGCAAAACAGTTTCTTTCTGGAATAAAGGGGGCAGCGAAACACAACAGAACCCAAAAATCTTTGAGCCCTTAGAAGCGTAACTATCTTCATGTGGTTTGGGCTTTCGCTTACTCAGGGAGTCCTTCGCTTTCCTGCTCTTGCTGTAAATTTAAACAATAGGACAATAACTCCATGATGAAACGGAAAAGCGGTTTATCTCATGACTCGGTAACAGAGTGACAGCAAACCACTGGGGCTATGGTGGAAAGCTCTAATGTTTGAAGTTGACTCCTGGAGAAAAAAAAAAATAAATCTGAAAATGGAGGTGTCAAGTGCAGAACAGCTTTTAAGTTGCTTGAAGCAATTCAGATACGAGTCTGAGCATAAGCAACCTCTGAAACAAAACTTTTAACCTTCAGCTACCAGAGTCTTTCGATGATTTAATCCTCCTATTACAAATTCCCTAAAGCCAAAACCCCAGTCTGGCAGAGAAACCCACTGCTGGTCTGTATTTGCATGCTTTTGGTGATTGCTGAAATAAACCCTGTGGTGCTTTCTTGTTGACTTTAACAGACTCGTTCCATCTAGCTTAGAAAACGCTTTTGGTTACCACTTTGGAATTAATAATATAGTAATAAATAATATAGAAACACAGAGGGAAATCAGAAAACCTCAAACACAGGTTTATTACTGAATATTCTCACATCTGCTGAGGTTCTTTCAGAGGCCAATTCCTCTGCCCTAATTTAAGCTCAGATATCCAAGCCCAAGCTACATTGCCTACGCTGGTTTTGGCACTTGCTGGAGAGAAACAGGCATCCTTAGGGAATTTTATCCTGAAGTTGGGTCTCCAACACAGCTCAAGTCTGGAGATGCCTGCGTCTCGCCAGTGGCTGCAGAAGAAGCCACGGGTGAAGAGCTCTGAGTCAGAAACCTCGCTTCCAGACACGCAAAGGAGGTAAATCCAAACTTAACAGCTCTGGTCCTGAACCAGAGAATAATTTTTACCCATGAAACAAAGCAAAAGAGGCAGGAAAAAAGCCAATAAATTGGATCAACGCTTACTTAATGTTGCCAAGAGTCCGGCAGCAATTAGAAGCCCCTTCTTCTAGATGGATAAACTACAGATGAGTGGAAACAGGCTGACTCACCCAAGGTCTTAAATCAAAACGCAACGCAGCCGAGGTTCCACACACACCAAACCGCCCTTCCTCACGTCAGCTTTAAGACCAAGCCTCCTCAAACAACTTTTCACCCAATATGAGCACGTGGTGACCGCAAAACATGGAAGTAAGTGGTTTTAGCTGAGACCACCGGGCCAGTAAGTAGAAAAGCACCCCTCTACCCACACTGGCTACGTCCTTTACACACTAAGCCTGGCTGTGTGAGTCCACTTCGCTTACCTCACTTGTTGCTGAAAGTCCCAGATGGGTGAGTCTGTGTTTTCTATCACTGAGGTGGTTACTGGGGTGTCTGCGCCAGCGACAGCAAACGATACGCAGCTGCTGGGGGCGGTTACTTCACGTTCTGTCAAAGGACTCCCTAAAATTATACACAGATTTGCAGTTTGGCAATTAAAACCAGAGGAATTAAAACCAAAGAAATCCACTGCTTAGGAAATACTTCTTTTCATTGGTGGAGCTGAAAGCAGTTTATATTTACAATGGGAGCGACTATTACATGAACGCTTCGCAGAGCAGAAACTGGAATATACGAGGGAGAAGTGGAAAAAAACATTTGCCTGAGATCATCTGAGACGTCAGAGGCAAAGCTAGGAACAAAATCCAGGTCCCCAGGACCTGGTTCAGACAAGGCCTTAAGATTTTGGCCAAAACATCAGCTGGTATCAGAGTTACAGAGGTGAAAAATCAGTTGCCTTCACGTCCTAGTCCGGGAAGCTACACACGGGGCAGCAGGCAGGCTTTAATGAAGTTTAAGTAGCTTCAGGAAATACCATTTTTAATCCGTGCACAAATGAGACCCTTCTGATCGCCAAGCTAAGCAGCACGGATGGTGAAACTTTTACAAGACTCCTTGTTGAGGGCTGGAACGATAAGGATTAAGATTTTTCCTCCTCGTTCATCCTGAAATAGCCCAGGAAAAGATTTTGGTGAGAACAGGTAATGAATTAACTAGTCTGACTTAACAGGCAGAGAATTTATCACCAGAGGGACGTGAGGTCAAATGAAGGGACTGACATAGATATTTCCCAGATGGATCTTCTGGATTAGAGATCGTTGAAGGAAAACTGCAGAAATCATACAACCAATTGCACTGCATTTTAGCCCAGAAATGCAGGGAGATCCTTAGGGCCTCCTTCCTTCTGCATGTGAGCCTTCCTCCAGGCTTGGATTGTCTTCGTCGTGTTCTTGGAAGTGAGATTAATTTGCCGCAGCGCATCGCAGCTCGTGAAGCTGCAGCAGCAGGTCACAGCTTACAAAGCTGCTCAGGCGGCGACTCTGTAGCTGGCAAAATCTGTCAGGAGGATCGGACTTAGCCAAGGGGAAACAAGATGAGGCTTTGCAGCCAACTATCAGTCAGTTATCACAGATTGTTTCCTCCTTTCTACCTTCCAAGGGGTCAGTGTGTGGTCTCAGGCTTTTGCAAGACCTCGCTGGTCGGAATGATCAAAACTGATGGGTATGGATCCGATTTAACAGGAAATAATTCTCTTTTCTCCTGGCCTGACCCTCTGTGAAAACACAATCAAATGTGACCGATTTATAGTAGCTTACAGAATTACTCCTCATTTATGCCCTGACTATAAGGATTTGCTTGAGAACAAGGTTGGTTTTTTTTTTACGATATCCCTAATTATTTCAGTTAAAATTTGCTCTACAATACTCTGTGTGGTTTGATAAGACTATAGCTGAGACACTATGAGCTCACCTTAGAGAAATGAGCAAAACCTGTCCAGACCAGCTCACTGCCTCCTGCACGTAAACGCAGACCTAAAAATCAATCTTTGTAGTCAAAGCATCTCTGAAGTGTGAGCTCGTATTTCTTCTAGGAAAAGAAAAGTTTATAATAGACAGAATTGCTGGCTCTAAAAAAGAAAGCTCAGCTATAATCAAAGGAGCCTTACAGAGCCTGAAACTGCCTCACAGTGCCTGACCTCTGCAAAGAAGTTTCACTTAAAAATAGTAGTTTTATTCTGCTTTGGAAGGATGAGGTGAGTGAGGTGACAGTTCAGGAAGTGGATGGTAAAGAACAAGAGTTTTAAGCCTGGGGCACCTTCTGCACGACGTGGGACCTACTGGCAGATAGAAGCAAACAAACAGACATTTATTCCCTGGGAATACAAGAGCTGGGATTACAGAAAAAGATGAAAAACGTGGGAGGAAGAGTTCAGCAACAGCTGATTAATGTGGTTTCAGTCCATGAAAAACACATGGAAAGTTCTGCTCCTATATTGTTCGAAGCAGTGCTCAAAACAGCACTAAGGTAGAGGAAAAACTTGTTGGTTGGAACCTCTGCATTTTGGAAAGCTTCCGCACTTCCGGAGAATTAATTTAATTCCTTTCCAACGTTAAGAAATTTAGGCTATTTCTTCTCTTTATATTATTTGGAAGATGAAGAAAAAGAAAACAGGAAAATTGACTTTTTTTTTTGTATCTTCAGTTTCTGAAACTTGTGTATCTTAAGTAATTCTTCCAAAATTGCACAGTTTATTATCCATAACATATGGGACTGGAAATGTATTCCAGCCTTTTTATCTCTCACACAACAACGAAATCGTTGTCATGAGGAAACAAATTTTTTCTCGAAACCAGGTTATGCAGCGTATCGGTTGCCTCTCAGTTACCTCTAAAAATCCCCTAAAACATAAATTAAGATGTAAATATTGCAACAACGTACGGCATCAAAAGACACCTCCTTCATCCCATCAAAAATTCTGCAGTAGCAAACAATGCTGCATCAGGTTTCCAAGGACCACGATCCCCAGAAGATTATAGAATCACTATAAAAAAGCATCTGTGGGGCTCGGTACGTATCTGAATTACCCACATTTCAGTCATGGCTTAGATTTGACACTTTTAGTCGGGTTATCCTGCCATAAAATGTTGAAGTTCCTTTCTGACATTTCACCTGGGCTGTGAAACAGTTGATCTTAAGGGAGATGTTTCCAGCAAACTCCCCTGGGGTCAGTTCCTTACTCCTCTTTGTTTTTAGGTGATGTGCAACAGCCTGAACGAGATCCCATCACTGATCACTGAGTAAACACAAAGTGATCAAGTCACGCGGCACTAGAGGTGCTTGAGGTGAAGGGCAGAGTGTTTAAAAGGGTGTTTTAAAGGGTTTAATTCCCCTTTACGAAAGAGATTCATATCCAGCTCAAGGGGAAAAAACCCAAGAGGCTCCAAACCTCTCCAAACTGACCACGCATCGACAACCAATCGTCACCTGCTGGTTTTTAATACACTTGGAACAAATTGCAAAGCAAAGAGAGGGGATTCTGCCCCTTTGCTCTGCTCTGGTGAGACCCCACCTCGAATCCTGCGTCCAGTTCTGGTGTCCCCACCGTAAGAGGGACATGGAGCTGTTGGAATGAGTCCAGAGGAGGCCACAAAGCTGACCCAGGGGCTGGAGCAGCTCTACTGCGAGGACAGGCTGAGGGAGCTGGGGTTGTTCAGCTGGAGAAGAGAAGACTCCGGGGGGACCTTATCCCTGCCTGCAGTGCCTGAAGGGACCTACAGGGAGGCTGGGGAGGGACTTTTGACAAGAGTGTCCAGTGATAGGACAAGGGGAAATGGGTTTAAGTTGAAGGAGAATAGATTTAGATTGGATCTTAGGAAGAAATTCTTCAGTACCAGTGTGGCAAGACTCTGGAATGGATTGTCCAGAGAGGGTGTGG
>NW_009705042.1:16341-25953 GCF_000703405.1 Apaloderma vittatum
TGCCCCCTCCCTGGAGGTGTTCAAGGCCAGGTTGGACGGAGCCTTGAGCAACCTGGGGTGGTTAAGGGAGGTTAGATTAGATGACCTCTAAGGTCCCTTCCAACCTCAGCCATTTGATGATTCTAAGTTGGGTTTTGTTTGGTTTAAGGCTTTTCTCTCTGTGTTGTGAGTTCAAAACCATTTTATGATCAGCAAACACTTCAGTGTCATCCAGGGATTAAACCACGGGGAAGAAATAAGTGCAGGGCACAAGACGTACAAACCGAAACTTTGAACTGTATCCCTACCAGAAGCTGTAATGCTTCATGTCCCTGCTTGGGACACAATGTCAGCATTATTTATGCTCTTGCTGCACAAAGTAAGAAGGAAAAGGTCAATATAATATTTGGAGAAAGATTACAAATAACTGTTGGTGCTCTCTCTTTTTAATTTACAGGCTGCAAGCTCTTCGGAGAAGCACTGTCTGGTTGAGAGGCGTCCCTGCCCATGAGAGGGAGGTTGAATTAGATGATCTCCAGGGTCCCTTCCAACCTCGGCCATTCTGTGATTCTCTTAGAATCATAATAGAATCATAGAGCATCGAAGATCAATACTTTGGTGACCCCTCGGCACGGTGACTTGCCACCAAGCTGTAATTCCCGCTCTCTCTTGAGCACAAAGCAGCGTGTCAAGCCTGGGTGAGCTCTGACCGCTCTGCCCTTATGTTGTCCTTCCTCCCTGCCACGCCTGGCGGTCTTCAGATAGCACGAGTAAGCCGGCTTTACAAATTGATTGCATGCTAAAAATGCTAATTTTGCAAGAGTCTTTGAGATCCGCGTGTCTCGGGGTTAAGTTATTCCGATAATGCTAAACTGCAGAATTCAGCCGTCATCTGTGACAGCGAACGTTATTTATATTTTGGAATTTATTAAGAGAGACAGGCTGAACAGTTTAACCTCCTGCTTCCCCCGTACTTATACAGCGACACAATGCTCTCAGGGTTGCAATGCTATGAAGTGAAGTGCAAAACCCATCACATCCACTCATCGTGCCAGACTAAGTCAGAGGTTTTGTTTTTAAATTGCTCCACACTGTACCTGTTATGAACAGACCTCAGGGGAAAAAAAAAAAAAGATTAAAAAACAGGAAAAACATTAGCATTGGTGACATTACCTTTTAAACTTAGATGCATTGCTCTTTCCACTACGATGTTGACAGCAACCGTGTTTTCCAGAAATATCATGTCTTCTTCTTGTGGTTTGCCATCGGTGATTTCTGAACTTACGACATCTAAATTCTGGTTTGGATTTTCGGAGACCTGCTGGCTCAGATCAGGGGCTTTCTCTGTGCTTTCATCTTCACTGTTGCTGTATTCCTCGGCACAGCGAAGTCTGCTGGGCAGAGCAGCAGAAGTGGAAGACAGGACGACGTGAACACGTACAGCAGCTCCTGCCAGGTCTGCAGCATTGCGTCTAAAGAGTGGATAAACCCCTGCAAGAGAATTCACAATTGGGCTCTGCGGGCATTCAGCCTCCTTGAGAGACTTTATTCTTTCTGCTTTTCCCTCTATTATGACGCCCGATCCGTAATTCTGAAGAAACATTCCTCATCAACCCCTGTAGGCTAATTTGTCTCCCCGTTACTGATCATTACTGCGAATCTTTCACCACTTAAACGTGCCGAGTTTTGAATTCAGAGAAGCAAACGTTTTCAGCTGGTTCACCTGCAGTGAAAGGAGGAGTTGACTGCGTGTTGCCTACAGGACCAAGCAAAGCTGTAAACATTTTGGCTCAAGGAACTAAAAACATCAAGAAAGAGGAATGAAACATCCCAGTGTTCTTTAGGAACTTACCACTAACACTTAGAGTTGTCCTCGGCCCCTCTGCTAGCGCTGCGAGGTCGACGTAGGCGGACCCTATAAGACGATCTGTACCAAGTGGTCTTTCCACATCATTTTCTTTACCATATGCCCACCACACCTGGATTTCTAATTTCTCCTCTCTGAAGAACCAAAGCAGCCCTTGGCTCTTTCCGAGAGTCACCTTGTTTGGTTTCTTAAAGTTCACCGTGACGTTCTTGGTGTCGTCGCTCAGTTTCGGCCTCCGCGGCAAAGTCCACGTGGCCTCCTGATCGTAGAGCTTATACCTGAGGTAGCAAAAAGTGTTTTTATTCAGGTGCGTCTGGCCTGCGAGCAGCAGGCAGTGTACGGGCAACCACACTCGCGGAGTTGAGATGGTCACGGCCACTGGGTTGGCACTCGGCTCCCCTTCGTCGCTGTCATCCACGCTGTCTTCATGGCTCTCCTCGCCGTTCCACCCTAAGAGCTTAGCGGCCTCCAAAACGCGCTCCCTGTCGTCCTGCTGAGCAAAGGTCACAGAAAGCTCCAGTCCTCCCACGACGGCCTGCATGATGTTCGTGCGGTGAGAAGGTATCAAATCTTCCGGGAGGGTCACTGGGTACCAGCCTGTGATACCTTCAGGAAAAAAGATCGTGATTACGACTTATCCTGCTGTTTAAAAACATCGGTAAAGGATTTTCTGTTCTCTGGACCTTAGTCAAGGAGCGGAGCTTGAGTGTTTATTTTTTGTGAAAGCCTGGAATTTGTCAAACGATTTCTAACCTGAAAAAGCAGCAAACTGTTAGACCTCAGAAAACCTCACTGGCAGCTCTGATGCCAGAGGCGTTTCACTTTTCCTGTCATCGATGACACTCATTTTACAACAAAACTACAGCCCATGAATCTCCAATTATAAAATCAGGCATTCTCAGTTTTTCCCTCCTCTGTTCCCATCGAAAACAAATTCAAAAACTAGCACTACACTAGTATTCGAGCTGAAATAGCCAAGATGATAACGAGAACATTATTATTACAAGATATCATCACAATCAAACACTAGAGATAGGAGCTATTTTACATGTAGTTTAAAAAAAATAGATAACTCAACTGTTTTCTATTTAAGCCTCTGTTGACACCTTTGACAACTCAAGAGTAACCACTGGTCCTCTGGCGAATACTACAACTTTTGGTAGAAAATAAATGGCACCAAATAAAATATTAAGGAGGTTAATATTCATCCAGCTACTATATATTATACACCCTGAAAACTCAAACAACCAAAAAAACTCAACCTCAAACAACCACCTTCATACAAGTTTTCTAATACAGGATTTTTAATGAAGGCACGTGCAACGTCTGAGAGAAAATAAATCCCCCCTAAAAAAAGGGAATGAAAGTTATTTTAAGAATGTCAGCAGTGTAACACTGTCGTTATTACCTGATCTTCTTCTCAGCAGGTCTCTGGTTGGAATTGTGACTGTCCCAAGAAGATAATCTCTTGATGTCCGAGCAGCCAAGGTGTCAGTGGCTGGAAAAGAAATCATTTTGCAAATCCACCCGAAACACAAGAGCTAGAGACTTTGAAAGCAAGCTGTGTTGCCTCAAACACACATCAGGCTGGAATTACTAACAGGAGCGTGAACAACGCCCGTCTGTAGGTATTGTCAGCGCACACTCATGCCAGGATACATGCCCTACCACCACAGAATCTGGAGAAACTTTTAGGGAGTATTTCCACTGATAAGGATTAGGTAAGCAGTGAGGAGCTAGTGGTCTATATTACTACTCAGTTACCCTAACTGCAAGCCACTCCCAATTTTTCTCTTCCAGGAGTATAAAAACCTCAATGTCTTCTTAATTAAATTTTGTTTATAGAATAGTGCTACAACATGTCGTGTTGTAAAAGGATTTGAAGCCACCAGTTCTCTGACCCTCCATTACCTCTCATGAAGAGAAGGCAAGAAGGCATGCACATACAAAGGCAGAGTGCTGCAAGAATCAAGCACTCACTGCTCTCAGTCACATCATCTTTTCATTTTAGAGGTGATCTTGATCACCTGGAGTCTTAGAAACCTTAACTCTTTGCGCAAGGGGGACGGTATCTCTTAAAGCCTTCTCTGAAGACAGTTCAGGTGATTACATCTATTAGCAACTGCACAGAACAGACCCTGGAAATATTCAAGGTCAGGCTGGCAGGGGCTCTGGGAAACCTGATCTAGCGGCAGATGGCCCTGCCCACTGCAGGGAGTTGGACTAGACGATTTTTGCAAGTCCCTTCTGACCCAAACCATCCTGCGATTCCACGAGCAGCCTCTCTTCTAAACTAAACATGAAGGGGACTAGATTATCCTGCAACAGGACTGTAATCCTGTTGGGGAGACACTGGCACAGGTTGCCCAGAGAAGCTGTGGATGCCTCATCCCTGGAAGTGTTTAAGACCAGGTTAGATGAAGCTTTGAGCAATCTGGGAGGTGCCCATGGCAGGGAGGTTGGAAGGAGACGATCTTTAAGGTCCCTCCCAATCCAAACCATTCTATGAATCACTTGTCCTGCTTACCTGACTTGGTGCTCTGATGGTAGATGGAGAAGATGATATTGGCAGATTGCAAGAGTTCCCCCAGACAAGAGGCTTCTCCGCTGCTTTTCTGAGTGATGAGGTTACAAGGAAACTCTACGTGATGCTCAAACTCTGGGCAGAAAGTCGAAGGCACGGCTCGTGTGTTGCGTCTCTCTGCCTCAGGTAGGAAGGAGAGGTGCACAGAGACATAGGTGTTCACTCCCACACCCGCGTAATACTGCATGGAAGGGTTCTTTTGTGCCACAGCTCTTCGTTTAGCATGTAAAAAGAACAGAAGAAAGAGGATGAATGCAATGTTCAAGGAATCTAGGAAACAGCACAATTAAAGGAAAGGTTTCAAGTCTTTGTGGTGAAGGGAATGGGCAAAATAGCGAATGTTTTAAGTCAAAACAAATGGGAGTTCTGGTTGTATATGACTTTTCATCTTTTATTTTTTAATATCTGAACATACTAGGACTAGATATGAAATGGTGAGAGTAACTATCACAAGGTCCATCACCGGTGGCTGTGCCCTTATCACCATCAGGATCTTAGGCCAGAGCGGTCGACAAAGTACTCAGCACTTTTAAAAATAACCCAAGCTGTAGAAAAAGCTGTAGGATAATTTCCTAGAGAACGTGCTGTAGAAGGAAACAAAAAGTCAAGCCAAATTATTTTTATGCACTAGTCCTGACAAGCAAAAGGAGACAAAATTAGCAGATGGAAATATTTACAAGGAAGTCAGGCCCAGGTTTACTCAGGTCATACACTTGAAGGACGAGGAGTCTGAGGATATTCCACTTTCTTAACTTTTTGAAGCACCATAGAGCAGAGACCCTCATTTCAGAGTCTACTTAATTTAAGATGGAGCAGGAGCTCAGCAACACTGAGAAAAGGTCAGTAAGCACCGCTCTGGAATGACAGGAGCCATCCTTCTCTTAGGGAATTGACTCCCTCTCTTCTAGCCCTTTCTTTCTTAATTCTTGAAAATCACATATTGGAATTAAGTTCAGGTGATACCACGCACTTAGAGCAGAACACGCTGTATTTACTAGTTTATTGCTGCTTCCGCCGTGAAATTCAAGGGAACAAATCTCAGCTGGCCTTTAAATGGCATCAGTAACACGAAGATCCAATGCCCAAATAGGTGCCGTTTTCCATCAGTCACTGTATCAGCCTTCGGTGTAGAAAAATGGGGAAAAGTAGAAAAATGTGCCTTTACAATCTCAATCCTTCTGCAGAACGAGTGCTACCGCACTGTACTGCAGCTTACAGGACAAAAATAACCACGGATGTGCTTTATAAAGTTATTTTCACATCCAGTTTGAATCTCAGTCTCTGCAGATGGGAGGTTGGCCAGTTATGGTTTGTCCTAATCTATTGCCTCAGCCTGCTGCCTCCAGATAAAGCTATTTTAAGAGAAAAATCTTCCTTTTAGAATTAGGCTTTACCTAGCCGCTGCTTGCAAACCAGCTGCTCTGTGTATTTGCACAGAAAGAGAAACAGCTTGAGCAGTTACTCTTGCTGCTCTTTTCATGGATCGTTGGTATCTCACACTCACATCGAGCAAGCCTGGATTAAATAAAAGAAAGAAAGGAAAGAAACAGTCAGCTTTTTATACAGTTACATCCAATATAATCGACACTTTCTCTGTTAATGCCCCCTAAAAATTCCATACAAAATCCATCGACTGTGCAAGATGTTGTACTTCAGAAGTTACAGTGAGATACGGGAGGCATAGAAGGAAATTTTAAAGGACTGAATCCTGCAACCCGACCCACTGACAAGTCAGGTCAGCTGGTTTTAGTGGCTCCCTCTCATCGGAAATTTACGGCATCAGAAAAACTAGGAGAGGCTGCTTAACCCAGCCGCGCCCTCATGTGTACATTGGTTGTAATACGTTAAAAAACACCCTACTGCAATATTTAACGCAACTCTTTTAGAGCACTGCAGGGACAAAAATTTTCAAAGAGATAGACTTCCTGCTGCCATGCATGGCTAACCTACTATGAAATAATTAAACCATGCCCCACTCTCTCTATAGCCCCAGCTTATTTAGGGCTTTTTTTTTTTGCCCGGGAAGTTGCCTCAGATTTCCTCAGCGGCCTTCCCAGGGCTGGCGTTTGTATTATTTGAAAGAAGCTCAAAGTGAACGGGAAGATGTCTTGTACCATCAACAGCCCCTCTTCAGATCTCCTCTTCCCTCCTTCATGTGGGAAACGTAACCACAGGCTGCGGCTTATTTGAATCACAGAACGGTCAGGGTTGGAAGGGACCTGAAAGCTCATCCAGTTCCAACCCCCTGCCATGGGCAGGGACATGCACCACTCGATCAGGCTGCCCAGCTCCAGCCTGGCCTGAAAAACTCCCAGGGATGGGGCTGCCACCCCCTCTCTGGGCAGCCTGTGCCAGGGTCTCCCCACCCTCATGGGGAAGAACTTCTTCCTCACGTCCCGTCTGAACCGACCCATCTCTGGCTTCAATCCATTCCCTCTAGTCCCGTCACTGCCCGACATCCTAACAAGCCCCTCCCCAGCTTTCTTGTAGCCCCCTTGAGATCCTGGAAGCCACAATAAGGTCTCCTTGGAGCCTTCTTTTCTGCAGCCTGAACAACCCCAACTCTCTCAGTGTGTCTGCACAGGAGAGGTGCTCCAGCCTCTGAGCATCCTCGTGGCCCTTCTCTGCACACACTCCAGCACGTCCAGATCTCTCTTGTGCTGTGGCTCCAGAATTGGATGCAGCACTCCAGGTGGGGTCTCATGAGAGTGGCATGCAGGGAGGGCTTTTTAAAACTTTTTTAGGACTTTTGAGGGTTTGCTCACGTTTAATCGCCTATTCTGCACTAGGTGTAGCGATGGCAAAAGTCAGGACAAAAAGCCTTCACGGGTGGTATCAATTTCCAACACAAATACACTGGTTTTATTTCCCTCCACGGCAAGTACACAGACCTTCTCTTTTACACATAAAGTGAAAACCCACAAACCTTCTGTCTTGGGTTACAATATGTAAGCAAAAATGTGTAATTCTATTTTCATCTGTTGAAACCGGTTGGAAGATATTTTCATTTCTTGTTAACTCCAGGGGCAGGTGTTTTTGTTAGTGGGTAATCATGGGTTAATGAAGGGCGGTCAGAGGGGAGCCGTCCCTAGCCCGAAAACCGCTGCCGCCGCTGGAACTGGACTCAGCCCTGTCGCCACTGGACCCCTCTCCCGGATCATCTCCAGCCGGATCATCTCCAGTCGGATCATCTCCAACGGAGCCGCATCTGCCACTCCAGGAGGACTTTAATTTGGATTTATTTGGACTTTTCCTTTCCCAAGTCAGGTATTCTGACTCTGTCGGGTTCTGGGATTGTTTGTTTCTTTTTTGTTTTCTCTCCTTGTATCATTACCTTTGTAGTTTGCAATATTCTCAGTGAAGAACTGGTATTCCTATCCCCATATCTTTGTCTGAAAGCCCCATAATTTCAAAGGTATAGCAATTCGGAGGTGGGGGGTGGGGTTCCACAGTTTTTTCCCCTGTCTTCTAAACCAAGACACCTTCCTTACCCGAAGAGCGCAGATGAAATTCCTCTGAGGAATCAGTCCGCGGGACTAACGGAAGATTAAAAGTCTGTATCCCAATTTCTTCGCGGTGCTGCATAGTCACCATGGCACACAGCCGTGACAAAGGCAAGGTCCCTTTGGCAACCATCTGGTCTCTGACATTTGGGTAATAATACCTGAGAAGACCAAAAAAAACCAAACGCAGCATCATCCTGTTTTCACGATGACAAAATGATCGTTATTTCTCTCACGACTGCACAGAAGCCAACCTCAATTTGTGGGTCTTCAAACACTAGTTAAGACTCCCAATAGCTAAGAGAGGAACTCAAGAAGAACTTACACAAAGAAAAAAAAGCAGGAAGTGCTCATGTAGACAACACTATAAATGTATTTTGGTGCTAGTCCTAGAGATTCAACTCGCAGAAACTGCAAAAAATTGGCATTTCAAAAGAAAGCAAGAGAAGGATCTGGCACCAAATATTCTCTGCTCTCCTTTTCCACTAATAAATAAAAATGCCACTTGCACAACAGATCTGTGGTACCAGTTCATGAGCGTAAAAAACCACTCTAGTCTTGGGTAGAGCACTGCTTGACCAGGAGTCTTGGAATATGGAACATCTTGGACTGGATCTTAGAGGTCTTTTCCAACCTTAATGATTCTACGATTCTGTTACATCATAAGTTTTTTTCCTATTTACAAAGATCAACGACATGGTCAACTTTTTCCATCTCAAATACTGCAAACTGGCAAAAGGATGTTTACAAAATTCATAAAAGGCTTCCAGCTCAGTAATTTGCTCCTTTCACCCAAACCAGCCTAAATTTACCGGCCACTATCAGCGAGCGGTCAGAGAGATATTAAACCCAAGTCCAGTTGTTCTCAGGAAACTGAGGTAAAGCACATTTTTGACACCAGGTGTGAACAACTGGTCACTCCAGCTGCTCTGGGCACTACCAACATTAACGTAAAATCATCCAGCAGATAATAATTTTCATGTGAACTTGCCAATTTTAAATAGCCTGGTTTGTTTACTACAGAATGAACACATTAAAATTATGATAATTATGCTTTTCTAATGTTTTTTTTTGGCTAATTGTGGTTTTATGTTTTTTTTTTGGTCTTCACGGTCTCTACTTTCCCTTCCTGGTAATTAGTTTCAGTTGCCAGAGAAACTACAATTTGAACTTAGAAACATTTTAAGTATATTCTTTCATACTCAGTGACTTATATTAGTAAAAAAACCAAATCAACAAACTAAGAAATTATATGGCCAGGGTGCTATTAGGCAAAACTGAGATGTGCCAAGTGTTTAAAAACTACTTTTAGATCACAATGCCGATAACAAAGTGGAAGAAAGCAAAATACAAGCACCCACTTTCTAATGAAGTTGTAAGAAGAAAAGAGTAATCAGCACTCCTGGGGGAAAAAAAAAGGCTCACATCTTAAAGGTAAATCTTAAATGGAGGTATTAATCATCTAATGTTAATAATCTCATCATTTCTTCACTTATTATTAAATAACCATCCCACTGCAAAAGATTTTTCAGTAACAGCTCTGTCTCCGTATTACTGTGACATCTACAAAGAACAGGACATTATGCTATACCTGCACCAGACTTCAAACTGGATTCCTCCTCCAGCCGCTCCCGGTGCCGTAAACGCACCGACCAGGAGCCTCCGGACCGGGACGTCAG
>NW_009705042.1:25964-36189 GCF_000703405.1 Apaloderma vittatum
CAAAGAATGATGATGCTCATCATTAAAGACGGGATCAGGGACGCACAAAGTAGTTGCTGTGCGAAAGGGCTTTAATTTGACGCCTACGAGTCAAGCAGAGTCGGTTAAAAATGGTTGCGTTTGCGAGCTTCAGCCTTTTCTCACATGCAGTCCTTCAGGAGCAGGATGCAGGGAATTTAAATCCTCCTGCTGGAAGGCTTGCTTTTCTGAATTTATCATAGAATCATAGACAGGTTAAGGTTGGAAGGGACCTTGAAGATCACCTAGTTCCAACTCCCCTGCTGTGGGCGGGGACACCTCTAGCCCACCATCCCAGGTTGCTCCAATCCCTGTCCAACCTTGCCTGGAACACTCCCAGGGATGGGGAAATTCACAAATTTTTTACAAGCAATTCATGCAATCCCACAAACTTTTGAGCCAGGGGCTGAAAACCACTCTTAAAAGAGGCTGGAAGTTAACCCAGTCCTGTAGGAGCTGCTGCAGAAAGTTTCTGACTGATATTTTTCAGAGGAAATTATATACTAGTCATTCATAGCACTCTAAGTCAACACTAAGTCTTTTTCTACAATCGAAATTATTTAAATACTCCTTTGTAATCCAGAGGCTCTAAACCAGGCAAGCCTTCTCTTGGTGTATCCGTGAAAATAAGCACCTTGAGAGACTTGTTTATGCAAAGCCCACGTTGAATTTAACTGCAGAAAATCTTGTTTCCCTGCGAATCGGTGGGATCAGTTGACGAACTTCTCGAGGATCTTTAATCAAAGAGGTGCCACGTGAAGAGAGTCAGGATTAGGCATCATTTTGGGGTTTTTTTTTGCTGGGAACTTTACCACCTGCTTCAGGCAAAGCAGGCACTGGCTGCATTATGGAAGCTCAGAGAAATACAAACCCTCTGACTTGAGCCGAGAGAAATAAGGATGTATCATCAAAGAAACTTACGGTCTTCATGCAATTCAGCTCCTCGTGGTGCACTACAAGCAGCCTCTTGAACTGGGAAGCAGTACTGGACGTAGCAGTCGGCCTCTCCCCAGACGGTGGACTGCAAGGGAGTGAGGCCTTTCACGCTCTCCACGTGGATCTCAAACACGTGCTCCATCAGGTCTTCTCCTTCTTGGTCTAACTGCTAAAAAAAAATAAAAAAAATCCCCATGGAAATAAATGCCTCTTTGGGAAAAGGCATGCAAGCGGACTGGAAATGCGAGATTCTAAAAAGCCTGGGATGGGGGACTCAGAACTCCCTGAAACACTGAAATCCTCACAGTGATTTTTTAATTATTATTTTTCTGCAAAAGCCAGAAAACACAGCGCATAAAAAGCATGAAAGTTCCTACACATCCAACTCAAAAGCAGTGGTGAAATCTGTATGGTACAGTATAAGGCTGTGAGAGTTAAGATTTTCTAGAATTTTCACCTCTTTCCACAGCACTTGCCATGCAAGTTGAAGCAGCAGATATGCAGGGCAGCAAAAAGTGCAATGAAGTCAAACTTGGTGAGGCAAAGTGCATTAACAAACAATAAAATTCTGCAAAGAACGTGAGTATTTTATAACAAAATTGGCTACGGAATCAAAAGAGATCGGGGAGCACAGGTTCGTTAGTGAAGCCACCAGTAAAATCATTTTCACGCGTCCTGAATGACGAGAATGAGAATTTATTGAACGATACCGTTGTGGGGTTTGTAGGAGGAGGGTCCAGAGAGTGGGCAGGGCGCTGTGTGACAGGAGGGACCGTTCCTTCTTCGGTTTTGAGCCTCTGCAGCGCCAGGATTTGATCGGCTGAGCCCATGGCCAGAACAACCCTCAGGCTTCCGCTTCGACTGCCAGAAAAAACATCGATGACGGGCATGTGGCTGTCCACGGCGACCACTGGGTACTGAGCTTGAAGCAGCAGGTGGGAAATCTTCGGATCTCTAGAACAGACCAAACCCCAAAAAACAATAAAACAACCCAACCCAACAAAGCCCCAGCATGTGAATGAGTCGCCCGAATACAAACGTGATCCTGCAAAGCTCTTTTTAGATGGGACTTTCGATGCGGTTAGAAACCAAACTATCTCCATCCCTCCAAAATTTGACTGCATTCATCTTCGTGAAGCACAGATCCATGTACTGATAGATGCAAAAGGCTATTTTCAGCAACAACAGTGTACGGCTTCCCAAAAACTAACGTAACCTTTCCTACAAGCCAGCCTAGAGATGTGTGAGCGAGGCGATGACCTGGAAATGAGACTCCTATTAATATCCTGCACCTATATTATACTTTTATGAGGCAGTTATGTGCCTCTGGGGATGGACTTGGGAAGGAAAAAGAGAAGGAACAGGGACAATCTCGCACAGGAATGTAATAATAATACAGGGAGGATATACACAAGGATTACTGAAAAAAAAATTATACAAATGACACACTAATAATTAACAAAGTGGAGGCCAGGCAGTTCCAGAACCATCTGATTTTCACTTGTCACTAGCCTGACCAAAATAAATTTTTCATTATCATAGAATCATAGAATGGCCCAGGCTGGAAGGGACCTTAGAGATCATCCAGTCCAACCTCCCTGTCATGGGCAGGGACGCCTCTCAACTAGATCAGGCTACTCAAGGCTCCGTCCAACCTGGCCTTGAACACCTCCAGGGAGGGGGCAGCCACAACCTCTCTGGGCAATTTATTCCAAAGTCTTGCCACCCTCAGACTGAAGAATTTCTTCCTAAGATCTAATCTAAATCTATTCTCCTTCAATTTAAACCCATTTCCCCTTGTCCTATCAGTGGACACTCTTGTCAAAAGTGCCTCCCCAGCCTCCCTGTAGGTCCCTTTAGGTACTGGAAGGCAGCTATTAGAATGAATCTCTTCTGTCCACAACTTCTCTCAATTTGAACCGCTTTAAGCACGTATTTTACTGAATAAGAAGCGACAACACCGTGGCAAAAAAAGAACAAAATGCTTCGGAGAGACCCGCTGGATAAGGGAACAATTAAGACACGAAGTATTCAGTGACATTTTTGACACCACAAGCATTACCCTGCGCCATACAAGCCGACAGCGTCCTTAGCGAGAGGATCTACGCAGAGCGTGATCGGCAACGAAATCACTCACTCATAACCTTGGAAAACCACGGATGGAAAGTCACAATTGCTTTTTCCCGAGCAGTCCCTTGGATCTCTTATAGTTTTACTCCTTCCCTGGACCACAACCCGGCTGCAAGTCTGATGCAAGACAGTGTCTTTGTTTCTCACAGTCTACGTGTATTTCTACGATTCTGTGATTTCTGTCCGAAAGTGGAACTTACTCACATGCTGCTTGGTGTGGGAAAAGGAAATCTGGCAGGACAAAAATGCCTTTTGCTATAAAATATAACTAAGAACCCTCCCAAGCAAAACCTGGGTGCCATGCATGACTTCTTTCTCTGAGTTAGGATATCTCCCCAACCCGATAAAATACGGAACAAAGGTTTTTAATTTACTTGAACGAGATGTAAAACTGATGCAGAGGAAGTTTCACTAATCCTAGCAGTCTGTCGCAGCCAGGGCTTCCCATCTTGTTCCAGGCTTCGATAATCATGACGTTGTTCTTCAGCCGCTCCAAGCGTTTGGGAGTCAGCGAAAAAGGCATCACCTGGAAGAGTTCAACGCAGAATTCGTACACGGAACGCACTGGAAGCTAATTGCTAAGTACACAGCATTTTGGTAACGTTATGTTATTCCAGTCTACCGTGCTCTTTAGATTAAAGAGAAGATTAAGGGTCAAAATTAAAAATTAAATGCATGCTTGCTGAAAAGGTTTCAGAAAACTGATAGGCTTGGAAAAGAGCTAGTCAGGAAAACAAATGCAATTGAGATAAATTTTAAAGTAAGATCATACACTATCTTAAAAACCAGAACTTTAAATGCTAGTTTATGAAACAATAAATCATTTCAGGCATCTCGTTTCAGAGGCCTTTTGCTATTTTTTTTTTAACATTTCACCCTTTCAGCTGAAAACTGAGTCTCACAAACCGCTAGGTATTGTCAAAAGCAAAACAAATGCCTTCGAGCATCCTGACATTTCCAAAGAAAACTGTGCACGAACTTGCATCACTGTTAAATGCGTGAAATTCCACTGTTTGCCAGGGGGAGGCTCTGGCCCATATTAGGATGGTAACAACTGTATCTGTGCTGATATATGCATTGAGAAGAAAAAGAACACCAAGCAATGAAACAAGTTAAAAATTTCTACATCTCCATATTAGAATGTCATCAACAACTACGTTTTCTTTCCAAAGTGGAAGAAAGGCAAAGCCAACATTTTTTTGCAGTTTTAACTTTTCTGTTTCTCTTTCACCCTTCCAAAGTTTCATTTCTTCTCTCAGTGAATCGAGGAACTGCATTTCAAACTGTGCCAAAAAATACTGAAAATACTTTTAACATACTGGATGGAGCCAAGAAGAGAAGTTCCTACACAGAATCACAGAGTGGTTAAGGTTGGAAGGGACCTTGAAGATCATCTCGTTCCAACCCCCTGCCCTGGGCAGGGACACCTCTCTCCCACCAGCCCAGGTTGCTCCAAGCCCCGTCCAACCTGGCCTGGAACCCTCCCAGGGATGGGGCATCCACACCCTCCTTGGGCACCCTGTGCCAGTGTCTCACCACTCTCATGGGGAAGAATTTCTCCCTTAAAAAGTAACTTGTCTTTGAAATACACTTGTCAGCGTGGATGAGCACATTTCAATTAGCGTTAAACGGAAGACGCGCGACTCGCCTGAGAAAAACTGAAGGCGGGTTGCGTCGTGCCCCACGCGACAGCAGATCTTGTCGCCTCCTCCGTGCTGAGCAGCTTGCAGGTTAAATACACGTTACAAGAACTGCGGAGTCCATCATCTCCAGCAACAAAATCCTTTCCATCGGGCACCATCAAGAGCACGTGTAGCAATAACCCATCTCCTTCAGACGCGGTTATTTGCGTCGTCAGGTTCCGGGCTACAGAAGTTGTCACGGCTGGTGGCAGCCGCGTGACGTTCGCATCAGCTGCTCCCGTGTCCTGCGAGTCCTCGTAGCTGCGGGGGTTCAGGCCATGAGGGCTTTCTGTGTTTACACTCTTCCTGCTGGGCTCCTGGAATTCCAGCCGGGGGCTTCTTACGGCGTGAGGTGGGACTCGTTGCGCCGCCGCAGCCGATCTTGCAGCGGTGCGGGTGAAGTCCTTGTTGTCGGCCGCAAGCTCCAAGGACACCTGCGTGGCGAAAGGCAAAGCGGGACGATCAGCAGATGCAAAAACAAGGGACTGCAACAGAAACTCGGGGAAACGTGTCACATGTTTTGGCCAAGAATCACGTTAAGATTTCAACTGCAAGGCTTGGGTTTAGACACGTTCTGCTTGCAAGCTATGACTGCCACTGCAACATGAACCGCGTGTGGGTTTATCAAATAAAGCAGTAACTCAAGTACAAAAACACACAGTTACAGCTGAATAAAGGAAAAAGTTAAAACCAATCACAGAGCTGACTGAAAAACGAACACCTGCTTAGCCAAGGTGAAAAGTACGGTGACAAAGTATCACAACTGCCATTTGCTCCACTTCATAGAATCATTCAGGTTGGAAAAGACCTCTGGGATCATGGAGTCCAACCACCAATCCTGCTCTACAAAGTTCACCCCTAAATCATCTTCCTCAACACCACATCTAAACGGCCTTTAAACACCTCCAGGGATGGGGACTCAACCACCCCCCTGGGCAGCCTGTGCCAATGTTGGACTCCTCTTGGTATGAAAAATCCTTTCCTAATGTCCAGTGTGACCCGGCCCTGTTGCAGTTTGCAGCCATTCCCTCTTGTTCTATTACTCATTATCCATAAGAAGAGACCAGCCCCAACCTCTCCACAACGTCCTGTCAGGCAGTTGCAAAGAGTGATGAGGGCTCCCCTCAGCCTCCTCTTCTTCAAATTCAACAGCCTCAGCTCCTTCCATCGCTCTTCCTAAGACGTATTCTCCAGGCCCCTCACCAGCTTTGTCTCCCTCCTCTGCGCTCACTCCAGCACCTCAACAGTAACAAGAGATGCTACAGCACTGATCGCTTGTGAAAAATTAGGGAAAAAAAATTGTTTCTCTCTAAAAGTTTTCTTTCACTTTTACATTCCCTGCTGATTTTAGCTGTCCCTAACTCCTCTCCCTTCCGTGGGCTCCTTCTTTTTCTCTCCAACAGTCTACATACTCCATTGTATTTGTCTCCTTTTTTCTGAGGTTGCATTTTTTGCTTTTGTTAGTTTTGTTTTTTTAAACATGCTTCGTTTGAATTGCCTCTTTGTGTTGTCAAGATTTGCAGAAGAAATAGATTAGCATGAATGAAAATATGTGTACGTGAAAGCAATGAAGCACCACGACAAGAGTTAAGGGAATTCCAGGTCTCAATTTGCAAGAGTTAATTGCTACAGAGCATCATAGATCTGCTGGATTCATTCATGTGACAGCAAGACAGTAAAAAAAGGGAGGAACAAATGCCCAGAAGATAAGGTAACATGATAAAGAAAAGGACTGGAGCCACAAAACGCCCAAATAAGGAAAACAAAATAATCAGGCTCAAGAATTTTGCCTATGACTTAGGAGGAATGAGACAAGATATTGAGGCAGGAGATCCCAGACAGTTCCTAAAGGAAGAATGTGTCCAAAGATGAGGAATTCAAGGCCATTTGTCAGAAAAAAAGTCAAACAAGAAATGTGGAATCTTCCCACACTCCTACATTTTTTGTTTCACACGTCTTTGGCTCCTCTACTGGCAGCTCTGCCGAACAGCTTCTCTGGAAGCAGCTTCACAGCCCCTTTGTCAGAGAACATCACCCATCCCGTGAGTTACAATGTGACAGAAGCGATCCAAGCTCGTGTTTTCCGAGAATAGTTTGGGAGCTCTGAATGTAAAATTCTCAAATACTCTCTTAAACCTTCGCTTGCTAATCTAGAGGGCTCTTTATCCTCTGACCTGGCAAGTCACAGAATCACAGAATGTGAGGGACTGGAAGGGACCTTGAAAGATCATCTAGTCCAAGCTCCCCGCCAGAGCAGGAACACCCAGACGATGTTACACAGGAGAAGGCATCCAGGTGGGTTTTGAATGTCTGCAGAGAAGGAGACTCCACCACCTCCCTGGGCAGCCTGTGCCAGGGCTCTGTTACCCTTACTGAGAAGAAGTTTCTTCTCAAATTTAGGTGGAACCTCTTGTGTTCCAGTTTAAACCCATTACTCCTGGTCCTACCCTCGGTTGTCACCGAGAAGAGCCTTGCTCCATCCTCGTGACACTCACCCCTATGTAAGGGGTGAGTGTAATTATAAACATTAATTAGGTCACCCCTCAGTCTCCTCTTCTCCAAACTAAAGAGACCCAGCTCCCTCAGCCTTTCCTCAGAAGGGAGATGCTCCACTCCCTTCATCATCTTGGTTGCTCTACGCTGGACTCTCTCCAGCAGTTCCTCATCCTTCTTAAACTGAGGGGCCCAGAACTGGACACAATATTCCAGATGTGGTCTCACCAGTGCAGAGTAGAGAGGAAGGAGAACCTCTCGTGACCTGCTAACCACCCCCCTTCTAATAGACCCCAGGATGCCATTGGCCTTCCTGGCCACAAGGGCACACTGCTGGCTCATGGCCATCCTGCTGCCCACCAGGATCCCCAGATCCCTTTCCCCTCCACTGCTCTCTAATAAGTCTAATAAATCTCTCCAATGTGCTGTGCCAGGACTGTTAATCCTTCTCAATCGGAAGTCGGGCACGTTGGTAGGACCTTTGGCCGGAGAAGAAAACTCCTGAAGTGACAAGGTGGTACCAACGATGGGGAGCATCAGGCCTCTGCAGCAGGAGAGACCTCAGCTCCTGTCACATGCGGAGTGAGAAGCCAAAGATCCCAGTCTTGAATGCAGCCACTCAAAATCTGCCTGTAAAATAGTTTCTGTACCCAAGCTCTCACTTACTGACCCTAGTTTTACCCTGCAGCCAGGGCACCACCACACAGCAACACCCTTAGATATGCAGGAGGCTCAAAGTATTTCTCCCAAACCCTAAGGGAAAAAAAAAGGTTCACGTTACCCTGTATTAGGTTTTACAAACCTTCATATCTGAGAGCTGGTGAATTCAAACAGAAAGAGAAAAGAAAGAGAGGGGGGAAAAATAAAATAAGAGAGGATGTGCAGCTAAAATTAGTAACAACAGGTGGTTTAATCCAAACTGCGTGGTAAAATACCTACCGTTAGTGGTCCAGCTTGTGTCTGACCTTCCTGTTTTTCCACGGGTATTTCACAGCTGATGGTGAGCAACTCAGACTGAAGAACTTTGCGTAACTGAAGTGCTGCTGAGCCAACGGCGACTGGCTGAGGGCAGGAAAAGAATCCACTTTTGCAAGATTTCTGTCAGGTTCAAAGAACTAAGGGCATTTTGTGAAACAAAAGCCTCTGGGAAGCTCCGCTGAGCCACTCATCCTCCCCACTCCTACACCATTAGTTACACCAGGAGGGACTTGTAGGAAAGTTTCCCTTGGTTCCAATTTCAGGTCTATCTAGGACAACAGTGAGGAAGATTCTCCCAGTACCTACTGTAAACAGTTCCAGAAGAACGCCAAAAACCCCGAGCATCCCAAATCCAAGTAACTGAGCACAATTTTCCATGCTTAAAGATGCAATTTATTCACCCATTAAAAGAAAAACTCCTGTTAGAACAGAAGGGCAGATATCCTTGGTGCTGAACAAAACCAAGCGTAAGCTAACACCTCTCACTGACCTCCTCACGTGCAAATATTTTTAGCCAAACGAAAGATACTTTTTTCCTCCCATCCAAAAGCAAAGGTTACACCACTTTCTCACACCTCATATTCTTCCTCTCACCCTAGGCAGAGTAATGATACCAATCGCACCCACATTAACTCATTTTATGTTGCTAAACGAGCCGCGTTCTCACCAAAAACTAATGTTCGCAACTGATCCAGTATGCTTAAACAGCAGGAGATCATTTTTAAAGATGAGAGGAGGATAATTCTTTTTTTTTTTTTGCCTGCCAACTCAGAAAATCCCTTCGCCGGGTGACAAGACTGAGCGGCAATTAGTTCACCTTACAGCACCTGCACATAATGTCATTTTATTTCACAATATCTGGTGATGGGTGATTAAGAAGTGGCTCAGTGAAGCCACGTTGCTTTGCTTTCAACGGTTGAGACAGCAGCAGCTACGACGGAGCATTGTGGGAGGGTTAGAAAAGCCCCCGCTGTCTGCGTAAGTATTCGGAGGGAATAGAACCACAAGGAGCATCTTTGCTTTTCAGTACACACAAAAGTATAAGCAATTTTTAATAAGTACCTTTTTCTGTGTGCTTTTTCTCATGTAGATTTTAAAAGCAAGGTCAGAGCTCCACCAGTGCTCTACCATCGTCCCAGCGAAACGGACAGGGAACACAAACCGCTGCTGAAATTTCACCACTGCAAGGAAGACAGAGACTTGTGAGCTCTTAGCTGGATCCCGAGCTAACCCGTCTTTTGAGCCTGCTCAGGAACAGAGAAATCTCCAGTGTAGGGTGAGCAGAGACAACGTGAAGTTTAGAAGGTGTGAGGGGAAAGCGATGGCACTTCCCAGAAGGATGGGACCACCACACAAGAGGGCATTTGCACGTCTGCTCGAGTAAGGGATCAAACAAGGCTGGGAGCTGAAGGGGGAAGTGCTGTCGCTGGAACCCTCAACAAGAATCTCTTGGATTTCCAACCTATTAAATTACGTTCTAGCTCTGCAGGTAATTTACTACATCATTGCTCACAGCAGCAACAAATATTCAAAATTAACCGAAGGTAAATAAACTATCCCCATGGAGATGGCTGGGTTATGCACACAATCATTTAATTTTGCATTCCTTATTAACGTCAAGCCCAAAGGAAGCTGTTCCTCATTTTCCAGGGCCAGAAAACAGCAGGAGGGCAGCACAACAAAATTAACATTATAACAGCCTCTAAAGCTGCAGTGACAGCAAGTCTCTGTCATCCTAGCACGTAGTAAAACTTTCCCTTCTTCAGCGGGAGAACCCCGTCTCATTTTGAGCAACGCATTTCAAGACATTGTCTTGAAAGAGGTAAAGTTGAGCTGCAAGAACAATCGTGGGTTCAGGGGAAATATCTGCAAGATATTTGGTGCTGGTCTCTTCTCACAGGGAATTAGGGACAGAACCAGGGGGAATGGTTGCAAGTTGCAACAGGGCAAGTTTAGGCTGGACATTAGGAAGAAATTCTTCACGGAAA
>NW_009705042.1:36222-36915 GCF_000703405.1 Apaloderma vittatum
GACTGCCTGGGGAGGGGGTTGAGTCGCCATCCCTGGATGTGTTCAAGTGTCGCTTAGATGTGGTGTTGGGTGATGTGGTTTAGGGGTGACCTTGTAGTGTAGGGTCAATGGTTGGACTCGATGATCCCAAGGGTCTTTTCCAACCTGAATTGTTCTAGGATTCCAAGAAAAGACTGACAGAATCGGTGTTTTGCGTAGAAAAGAACAGGGAGAAACACAACAGAGCGCCAAGTAGAACGTTTTGCACGTTCACGATGGACAAAGGAAGTATTTTTGTAGTGACAAAATAAACTTTCCAACAGGAAGAGCAGTTTTCCTGGAGAGCCTATGGGATTTCTCCCATTGGGCATCTTTAATAAATGAGATCAACAGCTCTCAGGAAAGATACTGGTACAGTGGATTGACTTGGTGGCCTCTTGGGATTGTTTTCAGTCCCATCTGTTTTTCTAGGTTCCAAAGAGCTGAAGTCTAACCACACAAAACAAAGCGCAGGAGGCTGTCCTATTTTTTTGGGTATTACAAAGAGCTAAGATTCAGGAGAATTGGATGTTTTGCCTGGACACAATTGGAGAATATACAAAGGGACTCAAAATTACGCCAGATGCTGCAAGTGCCACCCAGAAAGACGCAAAGTCAATGAATCACCGTATGGAACCGGCTTTGGAAAGTCACCCTGGAATCCCAGTTTCTGGG
>NW_009705042.1:36936-38896 GCF_000703405.1 Apaloderma vittatum
GCTCACAGGGCATTCTCTGCTCGCTGAGGAGAGAAACCTAATAGAAATTGTTCTCGGAGAGACAAACTCGTGAGTCTCAGTAAAGAGATTAACATCTACTGATGCGAGCACACGAATCAAGATCTCCTGGACGCAGTAGAATCTCCGAGCTCTTGCGGATGTTATGTGACGCATCTCAGCATCCGAATTGCAGAATCATTATGGTTGGAAAAGACCTTGAAGATTACCAACTTCAACCCTTCTCTAACTCTACCAGGCCCACTTCTTCATTGCATCTAGTCAACTATTAAATCCATCCAGGGATGACAATTCAACCACTTCCCCGGGCAGCCTGTCCCGCTCTTTGAATACCCTTTCAGTGTAGAAGTTTCTCCGAATGTCTAAACTAAACCTCCCCTGGTGTAACTTGAGTCCATTTCCACTTGTCCTATTGGTCGTAACTTGCGAGAAGAGACCAACACCCACCTCTCTACAACCTCCTTTCAGGTAGTCGTAGAACACCTCAGCCTCCTTCAGACTAAACAACCGTGAGTCGCTCAGCCGCCCCTCATAAGACTTATTCTCGAAACCCTTCACCACCTTTGTCATCCTTCTATGGAAGAAATATCTCTTTGAGATACAAGCATCTCTGATATTTCAAGAAGTATTGTATCATCTCCGTATTATTGCACAAAGGGTGTTGGGTTTGTGTTGAAATGAAGGAATCACAGAATCACAGAATGTTTGGGGTTGGAAGGGACCTCTAGAGATCCCCCAGTGCCACCCCCTGCCAGAGCAGGGTCACCCAGGGCAGCCCCACAGGAACGCGTCCAGGCGGGTTGGAAAGTCTCAGGAGACTCCACACCCTCTCTGGGCAGCCTGGGCCAGGGCTCCGGCACCCGCACAGGGAAAAAGTTTTTCCTTATGTTTTAGTCGAATCTCCTGTGCTCCAGCTTGCACCTGTGGCTCCTTGTCCTGTCATTGGACATTCCTGAGCAGAGCCTGGCTCCATCCTCCTGACACTCCCCCTTTCCATATTTATAAATATGACTGAGGTCACCCCTCAGGCTCCTCTTCTCCAAGCTGCAGAGCCCCAGCTCCCTCAGCCTTTCCTCCTCAGGGAGATGTTCCATCCCTCCATCATCCCTGGGGCTGCGCTGGACTCTCTCCAGCAGTTCCCTGTCCTGCTGGAGCTGAGGGCCCAGAACTGGACACACCATTCCAGATGTGGCCTCACCAGGGCAGAGCAGAGGGGGAGGAGAACCTCTCCTGGGCTTTACCAACCTGTTATTACAACCCTAGGAAAAAAAAAAATCAAATTCCCAACACAAATACTTTTTGGAAGCAAAAAATAAAAATAAAAACTAAATCATCACTTGGCTTCCCTCTCCCTGAGAGGAGCATTCCACCATCTGCAGCGCAGCAACTCTGTTGGTACAGGTGTCACTGTTTGTACTGTAGTCTTGAGGCAGTAAAGAAAATACATAGAAAATGCTACTGAATGATTTCCAAGAGATGAAGAAACCAACAATAGTAAATACAAGGCGGGAAAATAATGCTCTTACCATCATCTGTGATTTTACTTGAAGCTACTCGAATTACTTCTGTTGTTATGGAGATCTGTCCTTTTTCATCCTTGGAGGCTCGCACAGGAAAGTGATACTCGACAAAGAAGGTGCTGTGAATAAAAAGTGAATGGATGACCACAACCCATCAAAAATCTAATGTATGTACTGGAACTGAACATAGCAGGCATGTTTCATATGCAAAATGTATTTTTTTTAGAATAACTGAACTACCTATTTTACGAATTCCTTAAATGGATTATGCATATGTCAAATTCTCATCCAAAAAAAGAAAAAAAAGCCTTCTGTCTTCAATGGTCCTTGGTGCCCAGAGCACATCTGTACCTCCCCAAAATCCCAGGAAAAGCACAGCCTGAAGTGAGCCTGGGGGTTCTCATCACCAAGCGGCTGCCGAC
>NW_009705042.1:39160-46068 GCF_000703405.1 Apaloderma vittatum
TGAAGAAGAGGAGGCTGAGGGGAGACCTCCTCACTCTCTGCAACTGCCTGACAGGACGGTGTGGAGAGGTTGGGGCTGGTCTTTTCTCACAGGTAATTAGTGATGGAACAAGAGGGAATGGCTGCAAACTGCAACACGGGAGGGTTAGACTGGGCATTAGGGAAATTTTTTTTCTCCTAGCAAGAGTAGTCAGACATTTGAACAGGCTGCCCAGAGAAGCGGTTGAGTCCTCATCCCTGGAGGTGTTTAAAGGTCCTTGAGATGTGGTTTTGCGGGAGATGGTTTAGGGGTGAGCTTTGTAGAGTAGGGTCAGTGGTTGGACTCAATGATCCCAGGGGTCTGTTCCAACCTGAATGATTCTATGAATTTCCTGAGAGGAGCAGAGAAATGGGAAGACTTCAGGAGCATGGAGAGCTCAGGAAAAAGCCAGAGCACACAACAGACCACAGAGAAATCTACCTCAAGCAATAAGCTGGTGAGAAAGAACCCCCCTTACCACTTTGTAACTGCTGCAGGCCTTGGAGGCTTCCCCATTAAACTTTTCTTTCTTGGTGTAATCTGGATGCTCTCCGGAGAGATCTTCAAGCTTTCAATGATGACTCTGGCCAGGTGTATTCGTTCCAGCAACGCCAACCTGTCTGCGCCCAAGGATGTGACACAAACTTCTTCCATGGGATCTTCTGGAGGAGCGAGGGCTCTCACAGGGGAGCAGCTGAAGAGATAAACCCAAGAATCAGGACTACGTGAACATTCTTAACACAACCATGTGAAGGGAAAATTGTAGCTTGGTGGGATATTATTTAAAAACTCCTGACTTTTTATGAAAATGCCCATTTTAAAACCTATTTTTTTACAACAAAATTGGCGGTCTCCGTAACAGAAACCTTTGAATATACAATATTTAGGGTGCAGTATTGGAAGAAAAAAAAAGAAAAACACCCACACGTTCCACATTGCTAGAGTTGTGAAAAAATCTTACATAAAAAAAAGCTTCATGTAATGTTTTGTAGAAAAAAGGGAGATGGTAACAGTTATACACGTGGACAAGTCACTCCTGGAGATTAACAGCAACAGGATTTTGGTCATAATTTAAAATGTCACTTGCACTTCATTTGTCAAACTGGACTTTTAAATAGTTTTGTGTTAATACCTCTGGAGATACAGATTTTACCTGAATGTAAAAATAGCAGCATATGGAAGAAAAGTTTCAGCAATAGTTGTTTGGAATTGAATTAAAAAAAAAAGAAGTCGTGAAACCTTTATACTAACTGGTACAGCGCAAGTAAAGCTTGATAACTGGATTTTTAAGGACAATCTTACTGGATCTACCATGGAAAAAAAAGAAATACCATTTAGATCAGGTCTGAACAGAATTTTATCTACTATAGTTGTAGGAGAGAACACAAACCAGCAGAATTACAGAATCATAGAACCATTTAGGTCAGAAAAGACCTTTACGAGAAACAACCGAGAAACAGAGCTCGCTGACAGGAACCCTGTCCCCATAAAGCCGATACAAATTTTACACACATCGAGACGTCCCTCAAAGACAGATAATGAGATGTGAGTTGCTTCCTACCCATTAAATACACAAAAGAGGCCACGGAACTACACAAAGTTTGTCTGGAGTTTGCTTTTTTTTTTCAGCACAGCGACTAATTTACCGTGAAGGTCACAGGGTGATTATTGTTTCGGGAGACAGGGCGAGAGTTCAGGAGGCGAGAGGCTCGCTCAGGCCTCAGTGGTTCTGCTCCCACAGTTCCAAAATGTTGTTCCCAGGCTTACTGTATTTTTGGCAGGCTTGTGTTTTTACCTAATTGCATCTCAGTAGTTTCTTTTCACAAAACTCCCAGGCGGTGCTGGTGCTCGATCATTCCCAGAGATGCTACAAAAATTCCCCACCAGAATGGTTATTCAGCGACAACGGCAGGGCAGGACAACACAGTGAGATTCTTGCTAATAGTAATTTACAGCGAGCTGCAAAACAAGTCACTAATGGAACCACTTACCTGGGTTTACTTTCTGTCACCTTCTGATCCTGATCAAAGGCGTTAGAATCCTTCTGTGGGTTCATTGGGTCAGCTTTTTCGGTCGCTTTTTTGGAGGAGTTAACATCATCATCGCTGAGCAAATCACTTAAACTGGAATCAGATTTCTGAAAGAGAAATAACGCGCAGAAAATAAGAAGGGAACTATCAGTGTCAAAAAAAATAAGTAACGATCATGACACATTAAAAAAACCCAATCAACTTGTGGATTGCATAATTCGAGACAATTAGAATCGTATCAATATTTTTTCAGAGGTTTAAAGAAAAAGTCTTCACAGGCAACCCCAACCCTAGCAATTTCCCAACTTGATGCCTGACTTTGTAGACTTAAGAGTATTCTTTTAATAATATTAATTTAAAGCAATGTTCTCACAAGCTTTGTGTGATATTTACGCTTATTAAGCCTTACTAACACTGAAATCTGTAGTGTTTTTTTGGATGCCCACTTCTGATTTTCTTCACTTTAGGGACTACATATTAAGCACCTTCCTCTTGCTCTTCACTTACAGGAGTTGTGTAAAAAAGACTCTCCAGCAGACTCTGGTCGTAATGGGGATCGTTGAGTTCGCTGTCATATACCTCACTCCCGAGGGAGAGAGATTCCAAAAGGGAACCCGTCCGATCCCAGAAATGCACAGGAGAGAAATCAGCACTGTGGAGGTAAGAAACGTAACTCAGTGTTGCAAGTTCTGCACTTAATTTCTCATGGATTCTGATAATGTTGTCTATTTTATACTGGATTTGTGCTACATGGGCTGCAGATCCAAACCATGTTCCCACAGCACTCTGCCCGAGCTAGTACATCTCTGTGACCCAACCTGATGGGTTATCCTGTGATAACGACTCCAGACACCATGTGAAAGAAGTGCCTATAATTATATATTCATAGAATTGCAGAATCGCTGAGGTTGGAAGCAGTCTCTGGAGACTGTCTGGTCCAATCCCTGCTCAAAGGACGCAAATAAGAAAACTGTCCAGTTGGATTTTGAATATCTCCAAAGCTGGAGATGCCACAACCTCTCTGAGCAACCTGTGCTTGACGACCTTCATCACAAAATATCGATAATATGTATCCATAGGTACTTTATGCTTTAAGGTATCAGTAATATTTAAGGACAGTTTGCTTTAATAAAAATAAATACAAGCTACATCTGAGTAGGTAAACACAAGCACCCTTAGTACACGGTTGAGGGTGTTGATAGATGAGAAGCTCAGCCTGAGCCGGCAGGGCGCTCCCACAGCCCAGAGGCCACCCCTGCCCTGGGCTGCATCCAGAGGAGTGTGGCCAGCAGGGCAGGAGAGGGGATTCTGCCCCTTTGCTCTGCTCTGGTGAGACCCCACCTCGAATCCTGCGTCCAGTTCTGGTGTCCCCACCGTAAGAGGGACATGGAGCTGTTGGAACGAGTCCAGAGGAGGCCACAAAGCTGACCCAGGGGCTGGAGCAGCTCTGCTGCGAGGACAGGCTGAGGGAGCTGGGGTTGTTCAGCTGGAGAAGAGAAGACTCCAGGGGGACCTTATCCCTGCCTGCAGTGCCTGAAGGGACCTACAGGGAGGCTGGGGAGGGACTTTTGACAAGAGTGTCCAGCGATAGGACAAGGGGAAATGGGTTTAAGTTGAAGGAGAATAGATTTAGATTGGATCTTAGGAAGAAATTCTTCAGTACAAGGGTGGCAAGACTCTGGAATAGATTGTCCAGAGAAGCTGTGGCTGCCCCCTCCCTGGAGGTGTTGAATGCCAGGTTAGATGAGCTTTTGAGCACCCCGGGGTGGTTAAGGGAGTTTGGATCAGATGACCTCTAAGGTCCCTTCCAACCTAACACATTCTATAATTCTAAGTTGGGTTTCGTTTGGTTTAAGCGTTTTCTCTCTGTGCTGTGAGTTCAAAACCATTTTATGATCAGCAAACACTTCAGTGTCATCCAGGGATTAAACCACGGGGAAGAAATAAGTGCAGGGCACAAGACGTACAAACCGAAACTTTGAACTGTATCCCTACCAGAAGCTGTAATGCTTCATGTCCCTGATTGGGACACAATGTCAGCATTATTTATGCTCTTGCTGCACAAAGTAAGAAGGAAAAGGTCAATATAATATTTGGAGAAAGATTACAAATAACTGTTGGTGCTCTCTCTTTTTTTAATTTACAGGCTGCAAGCTCTTCGGAGAAGCACTGTGTTTGTTTCATGTGCTTATTAACATTTTAGGACACAACAGTTACAACTAATACATACCTTAATTTTATCAAAGATCATGGTTAATCTTTCTGACATTTCTTTTACATCACTTGGAGCCATCCAGGTTGTTACACACTAAAGTTGAGTGTAAGCTGAGGTGTCACACCTCCACTGGTTGCATTGTCAGAAATGCAGGGAACTTGAAGAGGCATTTTTCAGTATAAAGTGCTCAAAGAAAGCCAATTTTGCAGTAATCTCCAGCTCCTTACACTCACCTGCCCAACAGTAACTGTATTGCTCTCTCTTCAGAGCTTAGATCAAACTGCGGACCTGAAACTTCCGATGCGAAGAGATGGGGATCTTCAGGAGCGGGCACAAAATTTGAGTTCAAGCCTTTTGAGCTCCTGGGTAACAGCGATTGCAACACAGAGAGCAGTAAAAGGAAAAATAAAGGCATTAAGTCATGTTCAAGACAAATCCATGAAGGATACAAATCAAAGGTTACACAGTCTTAATCTCTAGACACACAAAAACCTGCTGCAGCCCTGCAGCCTGTGCAAGTCACATCCAGTATCTTGTACTTTGCCACGTGTCATAAAATCACAGAATTATTTAGGTTGGAAAAGACCTTTAAGATCATTGAGGCCGACTCTAAAGGTTGGCCCAAGCTTGTAGCGTAAGCACAGCTGCTGCAGACGAGAGCAGAGAGGGCCTGAGAAAGAAGCAAGATGCTTGTAATTTATGCTCTTATCATTTTTTTTCTGGCAAGTCCAAAATCGTCTACTTTTTGAACAAATTGGAATACTTGGAGGAGAAATAATTTAAATTGGCTTTGCAGCACCAATTATTGACTGTCAAAGACAATTAAATTAGTTTCTGATTTATAGTGAGACGAAAGACATTGTTAATATTTTCCCAGGAAAAAAAGGAACTGAAGTTTCTCCTGTAAAAAATATGCATTTGTCTTAATACTTCTGAATTTCAATTTCATCGAATCAAGAACATTTACTAAGCCTAGTACTAAACAAAGTTGGAATTAGAAGTTGAAAAGGCATTTGGTTTTTTTCCAATCTGCTAAGAGAGATCATATGGAAGAAGATAATGATGATTAATTCTGAGATCAGTCACAGGCATGAATTTTCATAGGTATTTTGGCATCAAGATATGCAACTAGAATAGGCAAAAGTAGTCAATTTATGTCACTAATTACTTGTATTTCTTTGAAAACCCGTTCCCTGCGATCAAGTAACATTTAATTTGCTATGTTCCTTATCATACTCTTACTCCTTATAAACGTTTAACATCTCCTTATCAAATAACTCTCTACTAAATACAAATACACTGCAAAATAAAATCAACAATTAAATCAAGGCTTACTACATGATGATTAAAATCAATTCACAAATTTCAGGCTGTTATTGCCAAGGAGAAATTTCCCATTTGAATGAGAATCCTAAAATCCATCCCACCATTCTCAGTACTTAAAAGTTTTCCTAGTAAGGTCTCGAAACGGATGGTTTGGAACTGAATACGACTTCCCCCTTCCCAAGCTCACTTTGCCGACTCTTTGAAATCATCTCTCTCTACAAAAGGAGGCACTTGGTTCAATTCTATCTCCATGTCCGGGTTAGACTTCATCGCAGAAACAACCATGGCATCACGGAGTTTGTTGCCTTGATCCAAAAGGGCTGAGAAAATACAGAGAAGGATTAAATCTCAGCATTCGAACGCCATTTAAAAGCGTAAACCCAACAGAGACGCCAGCTACGGTCAAGAAACTTCTGGTTTCTGCTGTTGTAAAGAGACCTTGATACACTGAGGATTAAGTGTTTGCTATAAACCACGAACCAGGGAGCACAGCCTGGAGTGAGTGAGGGTAATCCTCCCACAGCCTCTCACTCAGAGCCATACAAAACACTCATCTGTGCACACCGCGTTGTATTTAGAGCGGCGCTATTGAGGTGTAGCAAGATAAATTTATGAAGAGCGGCGTGTCACCTTAGGATGTCTCAATCGCAGTCAAATGTTAGGTCTTTTCCGTAAATATATTTAAAAAAATAAAAGAGACAACACATACTGACATGTGCCCTGCTTTGATGCTCATCTGAATCCAGCCCAGGAGGTCTGTGATCTAAAAGGGATGCCAACAGGCAGGTGATGGAAAAGAAATCATTCTCCGTTCGAAAACGGCACAGAAACCCTCCCAAGACCTATGTGAACACGAGCAACACCTTTGATCACCATCTCAGAAGACACAGCTGAGCTTCCTTTTCTTTTACCCCTCCAGGTCAGAGCTCAGGCATCCTGCTAAGGCAGCATGTTTCACTTGATCTGGATACTCAAGCCGCCTTCCAACAAGACTAAATTATAAAGAAGTCGAGACCTTGTCTTTATAATTTCCTATTTGAAATAATATAGGGAGCACACACGAAGCGCAGCTTTGCTTTAAATCTTATCTCTAGACAGGCATCTGAAATATTATCAGGAGCTATTTGTTGTGGCATCTGAAAGACGCTGCCAATCGTGCACAAACCTGAAAGCAGGTCTTTTGTAGCTGGGTTATGCAAAGCGAGCACCCGCGCGTTTGTTCTAGCAGGTGCTTCGGGCTCGGCGCTGGCGGGAAACAACACTTGCTGATTTGAAGGGTTCATTTTCAAACGTTCATCTGGTAAAATCAGACGGTGATG
>NW_009705042.1:46099-48616 GCF_000703405.1 Apaloderma vittatum
AAGAGTGTCCTTTATGTTTTTGGCGTTCTCTTGAAAGAGCAAACGGTCCCTTCCCCTAGTGAAAAAACGAAACGTTATTTCAGTAACAACTAAAGTGGATTGGTAACGGGATTGAAACCTCTTCAAACCCTCCCTAGTACTGCAGCTGTCCCCGTTTCAGTGCACGCTCCAAAAAAAATACACGAATGGCTCCTCATTTTCCACCTATACCATCAGAGAGACCGACTCAAGATGTAAGTAAAAGAATTGTGGCACCTCTTAGGTCAACTAGCGTTGCTTGAACTAAGTTAACGTACGATGCAAATTTAGATCAGGTGAGAAAATGCTCCTGTAAGCTCTGAAATGCTGGATGTTCTATATTTCACGCAAAATGCACGTTCAAAAAGATCAAGCATTCCGTAACTCCCAAGTGTATAGCCATTCCTTTAAAAAAAAAAATAAATCAGAAGTTTGGCATGGGGGAAAGAAGATACCTGGGAGTTGTGGCTCTGCTATTGTCACCGGATTCTTGGTCAGCAATAGTCACCCGTGTTTGCCTGGGCTGCTGGGATGGAGCCAGAAACCGGGGCTTGCTGCTTCCCTGAGCAGGAGCGGTATCTAAACTTGCATCCGTGGTTGGGATAGAGCTGCTGGTGTCATACAGTTCTGGCAGAGGTTCTAGAACCAGGGAGACCTGAAAGAACACAAAAAATCCAGTATTTTGTTCTTTTCTCAATTAAACGCGACACACACTCGTCATGCTATGGAAAAAACGCTGCTTTTCTCTGCCAAGTAGTATTTATATCACGCAGACATATCTACCTTTTTCCCACGCTGTGTTTTCAAATCACAGGCAACTATCTTGAAGCATAAACCGCCCAGAGCCAGGGCTGCAAAACAGACCACCACTTTCTTAACCCTGTTCAAAATCTTCTACAATTTTAGCCCAGTGAGGCTGTGGAGAAGTGTTAGAATCAAGCATCTGTTCTTAAATCTACTGTTCAAACTCACTCTCAGGGTAGAAATGACAGATTTTCTTAATCAAGGTGAACTACCAATGTCATGCATCCTTCTAAACAAAATAGAATCAATACTGTTAATATTCTTTTTCATCTGCTACCTTAGTTCATGAATGCATTGGACAGAGACCAAGTCTGCAGTACACCCAGCACAGCTTGATCCAGGCACCTGAATTATACTGGTATTACAGCATTTATTTATAATATTTATTTATAATTGAGAATAAAGACGTAAGGACTACCTGCAGCTCTCCTAGGGTATCAGATGTCGGTGAAACAATGCTGAAAAATCCACTGATGGGATTGCTGGGAGAGAGGTGGGACAGCCCGGTGATCTGCGCTCTGCCAACGGGAAGGTGGTCAACTTTGGTCATGACCTCCAGGACAAGCACACCCATATCTGCAAAAATTAGGAACAGCTGCATTTCGCTATCACACAACCCAGTTATAATTCAACACGGTTCAACCTTCGTGGTTGTTGTTGTTGAAATGACAACGTTGCTAGAGGTTAACATACTGCTGCACGACAAAATTGTGATCAAGAGGCAGCAGGTAAAGAAGTGTTACGCTGATAATTAGTTATGATAAATGATTACCGCAAAAGGACTACTTAGGATAGGACCAGGGGCAATGGTTTTCAACTGAAAGAGGGTAGATTTAGATTAGATATAAGGAAAAAATTCTTTACTGTGAGGGTGGTGAAGCACCCACACAAGATACCCAGAGAGGTGGTGGAGGTTCCATCCTGGAATCATTCAAGGTCAGGCTGGATTGGGCTTTGAGCGACCTGATCTAGTTAAAGATGTCCCTGCTCATTGCAGGAGCGGGGACTAGATGGTCTCTGAAGGTCCCTTCCATCCCAAACCACCCTGTGATTCTATGAGTAGCAATGGCAGGCACAGGTTTTACAGACAGGCTCTAGATACCAGGCTTGCACTAATCTTCTGCAGATCCTTCGCTTAATTAACCACCTTAATAATATTACAAGCTCATTTGAGTATCCTATTCTTCCCCCTGTCCTTTGAACACTGAAATGCCTATTTAATATGATACATGTATCACTAAAAATCATCTCAACACTATGGAGATTACAGGGGGCTTGAGAGCGAGTTTCCACTCCTGAGTGCTAAAAGTGACTATGGGGGAGACTGATATCAGCAATATCTGATCTTGTGAGATCCCACCTGGAGTACTGCATCCAGCTCTGGAGCCCCCAATACAAGAGGGACGTTGACCTCTTGGAGCCAGTCCAGAGGAGGTCACAAAAATGACCACAGGGCTGGAGCACCTCTCCTGTGAGGACAGGCTGAGAGAGCTGAGGCTGTTCAGCCTGGAGAAGAGAAGGCTCCGGTGAGACCTTATAGCACCTTCCAGTGTTTAGAGGGGGCTACAGGAAAGCTGGGGAGGGGCTGCTGACAAGTGCATGTAGTGATAGGATGAGGAGCAATGAATCATAGAATCATGATTGTCAGAGTTGGAAGGGATCTTAAGATCATCTGGTTCAACCCCCTGCCATGGG
>NW_009705043.1:0-15559 GCF_000703405.1 Apaloderma vittatum
CGAACTTGCCGCTTCACGAAACGCCGTCGTTGCCTCAGACGCGCCCTGCAGCTCGCTGTCCGTTCCTGCCCTGTACGTTGCAGGGTGTAGGAGAAGAGCCTTCCACCAAACAGCTCTGCCTTTCGCTTTCTATTTTTCCTTTTTCCCTTCCACAGATCTCTGGGGTTGTAGCGATTGAATGGCTCCGGCTTTCCGTCTGCCCCGCAGCGCAGTGGGCTCTGGGGGGAAGGATGAGGGAGCAGAGCGTGTGGGTTCAACACGCCCGCCCTGGAAGCGCAGAGCTGTCGAGAGCTGGAGGGTGTTGGGCAGCCCCTTCCTTAAGGGGTGCGCCTGTGGCGAGAGCTCAGCCTGTTTGGCAGAAGAGGGGCTGGGGGAATAGGAGAGGCCTAGCAGGAGAAGGAGGAAAGCTGGAGCAGATAACTGCGTATTGGGCGAGCTGGCTTGGTGCTGGTTTTGCTGAAACCCCCTTCTGTTGTCCTAGGGAAATTTTTTTCTTTTCTCCTCTGCTTTGTTATTTAAGCTGAAAAGGGAAGGGAGTAACTACATATGTGGAGATAGGTGCAAGAGGAAGGGGAGTTCAGGTCACAGGTGTGGTGGGATGTATTAGGAGCATCAGAAAGTGTCACAGAGGGACAGTCTATTTAAACGACCTGTGATCTTGTAGTTACACAGCTGTAGGCATTCTGCCCGTGAGAGCAATGTACAACTATGCATCATTCCCACTGTTTGTATATCTGTTGTAGCACTCAGGTTGTTTGACTATGATCACTTTGTGTGACTTGTGAAAAAATTTTTTTTTTTTTAATTCCTTTTTTTGTCACATATATGTATATAAGTCTACCAAACTGAAACACTCTTTTTTAGCCCAATAAAATGTAGTATTTGTTAGGAGGGGGGAAAAAAAGAAGAAAGTGTTTTCCCTCTGATGTTTTTATCTAAAAAGCTTTTACTGAGATAGAGGTAAGGAGGAAAACAGTGGCAGCTCATGATGGGCTAAGGCTGTGTTTTAATAGGTTGTGTTGGTGCAATAGGAGGTGTCACAGGTTAGGGCTAGGCTGGCCACTAAACACGGACAGATGCTCTCTAACCCCCTTTTCCTCACCCTAAAATGGGAAGGAAAAGGAAATGAGGCAGGGAGACTTATGGGTTAGGAGAGAAAAACTAGAACAGCTTTAATGAAACAATAATGGAAATAATAGTGAAATGATAAAAACAAAGACCTATATACAGCTATATATAAGCCTGATATCGAACCTGATCCCCCTCTCCCTGAGATCAATCCCCAGTGATGCTGCAAAGCAGGAGGCACTGGGGAAGCCCCAGGCTCAGCAGTGGCAGGAGCTGGATACAGGGAGCTGGATTCGGGTACTCGGGATCTGGATCAAAAGCAGGAGATTGGGCGAAGTCTTCCCTCAGTGCCGGCTGTTGCAGAAAAGAGGAAAGAAGAAGGGCTGAAAGTTACGTGATCGCTCAATTTTTACTAAATATGACATATATGAAGGGAATGCTCTTGTTGGTCACCTGTCCTGTCTGTTACCCACTGGAGGTGCAACCTTTTACTTCCTTGTGACCCCTCTCACTACTCGGCACCCCCAGCGTGGCACACAAGAGCCAGCAGTGGCCTTGGGCACTGCAGGAAAAAGTATCAGCAAGAGCCTTTCTGCATCCCAGTCCCAGGCTGTAACCATAAACATCAGGTGTTATCACTGCCAGTAGCACACAGTGTCTGCGAAAAGGTGCTGCTGACTTCAGAAAGTGCAGCCTTTTAGAAGACACTGAACTGGAAAGTAAAAATCACTGAACAGAATTGTTTTTTTTTTTACCTCAAACTGGGACAGGGAGTAATAGGAGTGAGCCAAGACTTCTGCTTATTTTACTCAAGGGACTTTGTTCTTGATAAAATGCTCTGTGCTATTATGGTTTTTGCATAATTGTTCAAAAGCAAGTTGTGGCTGACTAGCAAGGAGTGTCACTCTATTCTCCACGTCCTGTAAGTTGTAGATGCCCTGGTGCTTTTCCAAGCAAGACTGTTGAGAATCAGACGGTGTGCCGGCTGCGCACGATCTGGTACAGAGCGAGGAGCTGATCAGTCTGTGAGCTGTCCAAATTAAACTGAGCTGGCCAGAGCTCATTAGTTTTTCAGCGTGTTTTGATATCTAAAATCCTCAAAGTAAAAAAAAAAAAAAATTCTCTTTTATGCAGCAAAGGATGTGTTGGGTTCACAAACGTAGAGTTATAAATAACTTTTGTTTCAGTAGGGCTCTATGTGGTAATCTGTTATGTAGTACTTGAAGTGAGGGTGTGGGGAGTTAGATACTGAACAAAACGATTTTAAAATATTTCAGTGTACATATCTGTTACCTACTCTTTTTCTTTCCTCCTGTTCCTCTCTCCTGTTCCTGATCTGGCTTAGTGGCAGGTATCACAGCACTACAGCTGTATTTGCTGATCTGATGCTCAGCACCTTTCGGGGACTGCCAGGAGAAAAGTGAGGTGGATCTCCCTGTTGTGTTGAATACCTTACTGGCCGAGATCTGGGGTACTCTGTACATGCTAGTGGAGATTTCTTATTCCTCTCAGTGAAACAGAGTTCAAAGGACTTTCTGTTCCAATATAATGATAGATTAATAATCACTGATGAGAAAGCATTTGTTTAGTGTGTCCTAAACATCTGACCCAAAGACACAACTACCCATGCAGTCTTTTCTGAGTACTAATGTGGTCTGTCCTTGTGGCGTCTTTTTCTTAAAGGTTTTGTTTGTATAGCAGAGAATACATCTTTTGTTTACTTGTAAATTGTGAAATAATTCTAAGTGCAGATAACATTAAATGAGTTACAGGTTAAAAACCAGAAAGAGATATCAGCAACTTGCTGTGATACAAGGAGTCTTCTTTAATGAAGTCTGAAAGTACAGGCTGCTAATGAAAGTTCAGATAATTTAGAAGATTGCAATTATTAATGGTAATTAAAATTCTAGTGAGTTATGTTGAATATCTGCAGGTCAGACAAGGAATAGGATAATCTGAAATACTTTGTTTGATGGATCCTTGTAGGATCTCTGTTTTCAGAGCCTAATGTGATAATTCTGTAGTGCTTAGCTCATTGATGGATATCCTAACAATCTTTTTAAAAATAGGATGAAGTTGCTTGTGTTGCAGGTTTGCAGAAGGAGCTGACTGCATTGATCTTTGTGGGAGTATTAAAAAACTGCACTGAAAGTGTGGGGGATTGGATCATCTCTGCCAAGTCTCTAGGTTGATTGTAGGTTGGATTGAAGGGGTAGACCTCTTCTAAGGTCGACCTTCAGAAAAGAGTATGAAGAACAAAGTAGGACAACACATGAATTATTACATATTGACTTAAAGTTGGCATGGCTGGTAGATAGAGAAGGCGATGTAACATTAGAACAAGTGTGAAACAGGGCCTCTGGGTTTTATTCCAGATTCTTACTAACTGGCTGGGTAATTACTCATCTCTCTGGGTCTCCTTCTGCCCATCTGGTAACTTTACCTAGCTGCCAGAACTGTTGCAAGGCTTTAACTAAAGGTGAACTGCAAAGCAGAGCAGTTGGCGTGTGCCCTTTGGTGTTCTTCTGCCGTGTGTAGCCATGGCTGTGAATCTTCTTCCCCCAGCTCTACAGGCTCTTTACATCAAGCACGCCAGCTATTAGGAAAGAAGGTTAGAAATATTTCACCAGTTGTATGTATGAACTGGCTGGTAGCGACTGAGGGAGCAACAGCTGCCAAGGTTAAAATTTGGTAAAGCTGCCAAATGTTAGATTACTCAAGAGTGAGTAAAAGTTGGGGAAGGTTTTGTCGATGTAGACTGCGCTGGAACAAGAGGACTTGGATGTGCAAGGTGAGAGAAAGAACTTGTGAAGGAAAATGTTCTAGGTCTTTTGGGAAATTGCTAGAGAAGGTAACGCTTTTCTGTTCTATCTTCTCTCCTCCAGAATACGTGAAAGATTTGCAGTAGCTGGGTTGTGTTGTAAACTGATGTTTACGGAATCTACGAGGCTTTGGGAAGGATTCCTGAGAAATGAAAGGGAGGAAGAGACCTACTTTGTGGGGAGCATGAGGGGCATGTTATTGTCACTTAGCAAGAGGAAAAGCGTAGATTCAGTGACTTCCATCCCAGAGCCACAGCTGCGTGGTGCTTTGGGTACAGCGGGACGCTGCCTTAGTCTCTGGGGTGCAGGCAGCGCAGTGTGTTTGTGCTTCCTTACGTGCATCACCTATTCACGGCGTTAATTATTCCAGGGTGTGTCACCCTGTGGATAGTCTTGGTTTGGATTGAGAATGCCTCAAGTTTGCTTTAGCTAACAGTGCGCTAATTGTTTTTGTTAAACAGCTTTGGCTGAGTTAGAATGAAGGATATACTGACTTGCACAAGATGATTGCAGTTATGGATTAAAGATGCCTTTACTTGATTTGTTTGTTTGTGTGGATATGCTCTTACTGCTGTTTGTAAGACCAATACAGAACTTGGATTACAAAGGCTTTTACAATCAATATTTATTTAAAGAAAAATACCCTGACAAAATACAGGCGGCTTTATGGTGTGTAGCCAAGCCTTGTTTTCACTGCAGTTTTCCTCTGGACAAAGTAATTTATAATTTATTAGGCAAAGAGTGTTTAAGGAGAAACAGATACAGAAGGATAGAGTCAGACGTGTGCGCGCATTGGTGGTTGTGAGTAAAGGAGAAACCCTGTTTTAGTAGATGCAAAGCCTCATGTTCCCAGTGAGGTTGTGTGCAGCTTCTATTAAGCCAAGTAGCTTTAATTAGCTCCGCTTATTGCGAGTTATGTGGTCCTAATATGAATTAATAGGAAGAGACTGGAAAGGTGATGGGGGATGGGCTCCCCTTAGCTTTGTTTTGCGAGATGCGTTCTGTGCCATTTTGCCTAGGATGTACGCCTGTATTTCTAATGACAGTGAGTGACTTGGCTGCTGAAATAACTCCCTGTGTGGTATTTGGATATTAGACTTCTCTAAACCTGAATTAAAACATTTCTGAGTGTGAGGAATGTGCAGCTGTTTGCCTTTTCTGGGTTCTTCTCTTCAGCAACAAATCATTGTATGTTACTCTTAAACTTCCAAACTGAAAATCCAAGAACTTACAGGGTTTTTTTTGTTGTTCTGCTTTTCAGATCGTTTCAAGAAAAAATCCAGAGGATGTCCAGGAGGTAACAGTTTAAACTTGTGCAAATGTCTTTGTGTATCACGCTATGCCTTTTGAAGCATCTTTGATGTAATTTAGCAATTTCTGAGTGTTTTATCATTGTAGTTAAGCAAAGAGCTTTTTGTATGTTTCTGTTTGTCTTTAACTTTAGCTGTCATGGTTGAAAACAGTAGTTAGTGTAATGTTGCAATTCTGCCTTCAGTGATGAGTGCTGGCTCGAAACAAAGTCTTAGGGAGCAAAGTGTCTTTTGATGACAAATCTGCTTTGATAACTTTGCAGGCTCTTTTCTCAGGGCTGGAATTGGCAAATTGATGGTTACTTAACTCCTACTGGTAAAATTAGAGATCAGTCCACAATCCAAGTCTTAGGTCTCAGCTGTAGGTACTCTTTACTTCTTTAACTAATACTTCACTGAAAAGCCTACATCATTACTGTCTATTAGTGAAGAGAGAAAACGAAGGAGGATAAGAGTAGTTAAGAGAGATTGGACTGCAAGTTATATATTATGACTCTTGCTCTGAGGCTTCTCAAGTATTTTCCTGTGATATGCTTCAATAAAACTTTAAAATTGCTTACGTCTTGCCTTTTCCAAAAAGATTCTGAGTAAGGGTCTACTGTGTTCTTGGGCCTCTTGAGTGCCTCAAAAGACTGGCAGGAACTGTTGTGTTGAGACAAAAAAAAGACATCACGTGTGTGGTGGTTTTCCTTTTTTTTTTTTTTTAAATATTAAAAACCTTTTTTTCCCCCCTTGGTTTCTTCTGTACTAATGACTTGACATTGATAGTATTATACAATGTACTTGCAAAATCTTCCTTCAAAACCACAATGTTGTGGCTTTTCAGACATTGTGTAACGTATGCATGTCTTCAATTTCTGGTACAGTCTCTTACTACAGTTAAGGAGAACCTGGATAGTTGATGAAAGAAGAGCCCATAAATGAATTCATTGCATCTCTGTGTGGTCAAACATGAGTTACTGATTAGTGGCTTGTCAGAGGTGAGAATTAGCTAATACACTTAACATCCCTTTGTTGCATCCTTCTTTGAAATCTTGAGAATCAGACAAAAATAAGCATACATGCTTTTTACATTGTTTTTTTTGATCTCTATGAAATTAAAATAGCCTACTAGAATCAACAGTGATCAAGGATCTAGTTTTAGAATTGAATTACTGTAGTGTGTGGCTTGATGTTCACCTTTTCCAGGGAGACTCCTGATTTGAACCTATTCATGAGCACATTCTACCATTACTTTAATCTTCATTTGTGGGGAAAAACACTTTATAGCAGCTGTTGATGATCCATTCATCAGAAAAATATGTTGTAAGTGTCTTCCAGCTAGAGAATTGCATGAATATATGTTAAATAGTTTTGAAACAATAGCAAAGCTGTTTTTTTTTTTTAAGTCATTGCTTTGGTTGTTGCTTTGATCTGTGGCTGTAGGTTAGCCATGCAGGATTCCATAAACTCTAGTCCACAGGAAGACATAAATATGCTATGAACTTGTTGATGATTGCCCTTTTCCACTCTTCATTGTACAAATTTAATTATTGTGCATGTGACAGCATGTTAGGTGTGGTGTGATTCTGTTACAAGCAAGCATCTGAAAGTACTTAGTTAAAGAATTCTATGATTAAAATGAGTATCTTAGATAGTAGTTGCCAAGAGGGTGGATTGTGGTCAGAAAACCATACACATTGGGAGCTTTTCTGGTATACTGGCTTCTTATGATAGAAAAAGAATTGTGGGCAGCCTTTGAAAGAAAAATATGCTCCTAACCTGTTCCCACTGGAAATAAATTTACCTCAGTTTTCCAGAATGCTCAACTAGAAATTCAGCACACAACATTTTGTGCGCACAACCACCCTGCTGCTCCACGACCTGTCTTATGCAACCCCCTCCCCACACCGATGTAGGACCACTTTGATAGGTGCCTGCCGACTCGTTCAGAAGTCTCTTTTAACGTCACTGCTGTGATGTACAGATGTATATTACGTATGTACAGCTGTACGTAGGGCTGTGCGCTGTGACCTCAAGTCTACTTTGCAGTTTCTGTTACCTCTTTTAACTGCCCTGTTGTTGCCGAGGCAGGAAGAAGGATAGTTTTGTAAGGGTTTCCTCAAAAGAGCGCAAGAAGTTAACGTTAAGCTGTGTGTGGAGGAGTGAGGATGCAGAAAGGCTACGGGACTTCTGTTTCCTCGCTTCTGGGGATTGATAGTGATTGATAGCATGGCATGTGAGGCAGTTGTAGCTAGGCTAGGCTTGCTTTTTTTTCTCTTATTCATTCGTGGAGAAGAAAGGGTTGTTCTTTGTGGAACAGATGAGTTGCATGAGTTAACAGAGATCCACTGGCTCTAGCTGTGACAGGCACCTTATTGCATTACAAGTCTAACATATGTTTTACAATATCCTTGCTGTGCTTCGTTGGGCCTCAAAGTACAATGTGTCCTTCCTCCAAGTCTGATTTGTAGTGAGTGTGTTAGAGTGGGAACTTTACTATCTCTGCTGAGCCATGTGCATGCAAGGGCATGATTTCTATGAACTTGTGAAAGGTTTTAGGATGATCTTGACTGCTTTTGCTTTGCAAGCTACTTTCAGGTATTTATTTTTTTTACTCTTGGCTACTAGGAGATCAGCAGTAAAAAAATCATACCTTTTTAGTGGAACAGAGTGTCATCCTTTTATTTTCTATCAGCTTTTCGCATTTTCTCCGAGTGCTGACAATACAGTAACTTACTGTTTCAAGACCTCACTAACTTAAGCAATTCTAAATTATATATGCACACTGTTCCAGAAGTGCTATTCATCCACTTTCTGAGTATTGGATTAGAGATGGAAGCACAACATTGAAAAATTATTGTTTCTCTGATAGCAAAATGACTAGTTGGCCTCCTTGAAATATTCTGATTTTTCTTCCCTTGTTGGCTGAATTCCACCAAATATCAGTTGCAATTGAGTCCTGGGCAAGTGCGCACAGTAGGTGGGACTGAATCAGGGCTGCCAGTGTCAGTGTAGCTAGGTTTATATGGTAGATAAAACGTTGCTATATTAAGGCTTTGTGTACCTACTGTTACCTTATATCTGCATTGTTCTGTAGGTGGGATTTGCATCTGCTGAAATGTAGAAGGCCTCTGACATTAGTGTTTAAAAAAAAATAAAGAGAAGACCTCTAACACCCCAACAAAACAACAGGAACAACAACAAGGCCCTGTAAAATGAAACCTTTTACCTAGCTCTAAATCTGGTTTGCTTCAAAAGTCTTTTTTTGATTATGGTTGCTCCTGAGAAGGAAGCCTCTTAAATTAGTCAGAAGTATTTGGATTTTTTTAAAGTTGTGATTAGTTGTATTAAGCTAATTGAGACGTTTGACTGATCGAACAGTAGTGTCATCTGCTGAATGCATTGCAGTTTTCCTCTTTTTCCTCTGTTCTACTTTAATCACTTTATATTAGTGTTGAAGTTTATTGTGGTGGCTTAGTGAGTCTGACCAAAAATGAGGCCAAGATATAAAATGACTATGTTTGTTCTTTTTTTTGTTCATGCTGATAGCAAACCTATTAGCAATTAAGTGTAAATTTTGTTGCTCAGTTCCACCCCTGGCCTGATTTTCCTACTGAGTTCTCCTCCTTCCTAGAATGGAAAGAATAAAAAGAAGGGAATGGGAGAAGGGTGAGGCAGATAGCTGACGGGGAGATGACTACTACTTTCCAGAAAGGATGGATCAGGAAAAGCTGGTGCAATGAACCAGTGTTCTCTTTGCATTCGTGAAGCTGGAGACTTTGTCTAGGCTACAGAGGGAACATTCTCAGTTTTTGACCAGGATTATTAGTAATAAACCATTTAAAATATGGGCTTGCATTTACACCCGATCAGCATTTTACACAGACAAATTACGAGCTCGTTTGTAGCCCTAAGTGCTTAACGTGCTGTCCTTAAGAATCCCTTACTCATGTGGATTCCTCTTCCCTCATTTTCCCTTTTGTGGTTGTGGCTCTTCCCCGTACCTGCAGCTGTGCCAGGTGCAGCACGCTGCTGAGCGCTGGATAGCGTGACGCTACTATTCAGCAGTTTTTGCTCTCTTGCTGGTTCCCTGTGTACCTCTGGATTTCAGTGTGACTGAAACAGTTCTGCCTTTGCTCTTTCTGTTTCCTTCTTTCAGCTTTTACTTAATGTTTTTTTTAATGCACGGTATTCTTTTTAGCCAAAAATGGGGGTTGGGATTGGATAAAGACCATTTTTTCATGGTTGTTACAGTCAGCAGTTCAGATTTTATGTTTTTGTTAAATGTATTTGCTGAAAGTAGTGGTGTGATTTGCTTGAAAAAGTGTGTTTGTGATTTGATGTAATGCAAAGAGTGAACCTCACTAATATTTCTCTCCTCTACGGTTTCTTTGCTTCAGATAGTCGTTTGGAAGAGATACAGTGACTTTAAGAAACTGCACAAAGATCTCTGGCAAATTCATAAAAACCTATGCAGGCATACAGAGCTTTTCCCACCATTTGCCAAAGCGATAGTATTTGGTAAGCATTATTTGTTCCTGACTTGCAGAAATTTGTTGACAACTCAATATCTATAAATACATCTTGTTTTGCAGCTGTATGGAATTCTTCTTTTGCGTGCCTTTGCTACTCAACTTTTTGGTTTCTTATGTCTTACATGGAAGTGTGCTGGTATCATAACTCGATGCTTTTATTTTTAAGAGGGGTGGTTATGTCCTTGCTTCCATGTTGGAGATTCGCTGAAGTATCGGTGCCTAGGTTCTGTATCTTTACAACGTACACGCCCACTTTTCTGGAGCATTAAGCTATATAGTAAAGTATCAAGGTGGTTGTTGCAGTGAAGAATTTTTTATTTTAGGAATTTGATTGTAGTTATCAATTTTTATGTAGCTAGGCTTTGGAGATCAGTTTTATTTCACTGAAAAAAACCTGTAAGAATATTGTGACTCTCTGTGAAAAATCCATGGCAAAAAGTAACTAGGTCTTAGAGACTGAAGCTCTTAACTTAGTCCTGATGGATATATCATTACGGTGGCAGGGAGGCTGGATTAAAATGATCTCTAAGGTCCCTTCCAGCCTAGGCCTTTCTGTGAGTCTATGATTATAAATGAGCTATAGGTGGACTTGGAGTGGTGTGACCCCACAGAGAGCTCCAACTACCACAGCATGGGTTTGGTGCTTTTCAGTGTGCCTTTACCACATGCTTTTGAGCTTCTTTGGCAAGCATTTGATCGTTTTTTCTTTTAGGTGTCCCAACAGATATTTGTTATTTGTTTGCGTGCATCTACCACGTGCTCTTTTTTTGGGTTTGCTTTTGACTTTCTAAAGCAGTTTTTGGGTTACTAAGGCATTTCATGTGTTTTCATGTGGGTTTTTTTTTTTTTAAATTTACTTTTTTTTCTTTTTAGCACCCATCCTATGTTCATGTTTCTTTCTATGGACCGTGTGTGGTGTTTAGTGTCCAGCATTTTGGGCGTTTTTTGGCATGCATCTGCCATGTGCTCTTTTTTTGATGAGGTTTCTGGTGTGTTTTGGGGGCATTTTTAGGTGTGGTTTTGGTTAAGTTCTGAGGATTGTTGCCACAGCATTTTTTCTGGCCAGGATTGATTTGTTTGTTTGTTTATTTTTCTTTTTTTTGTGTGCATATGCTGCCTGAGTTTCTACAGGCTTTTAAGTTACTTAGCATTTTTTGTGCATCTAGTATATTTGTTTTTGTTTTTTTTTTTTTGGCTTACATCTACCATGTGCAATTATTGGACATTTTAATGTGTTTTTAAGATTCCAACATGTGTTTGGCACTTTTTTTCTGGCATGAGTCTACCATGTGCTCTTTTTTGATGTAGGTTTTGGCAAAATTTTCAGTTTCTAAGGTGTTTTGGGGCTTTTCAGTGTCTAAGGTGTTCTAGGGTTATTAAGGCTTTTGCATGGTCTTTACAAGTTGTTTTAGTGTGGTGGTGGGTTGTTTTGTGCGTGGGTGTAGTTTTTTTTAATTATTATTTTATTTTTTTAGCATCCAGCCTGTATTTATAGTTTTTGTATGCCCCTTGAATGGTGTTTAGTGTCTAGCCTGTTTGTAGTTTTTTTTGAATGCATCTACCACGTGCTCTCTTTTTTGGCAAGGTTTCTGATGTGGATTTTGGACATGGTTTTGGTGTAGGTTTTTCTTCCTAAAGCATTGCTGCAGCAGTGTTTTAAGCATCCAGCACATTTGGCGTTTTTTAGCATCCATCTCCCATGCACTTTATTTTTTTTATTTCCCTCCCCATGGATTTTGGCATGGAGTTTGGCCCTTCTTTTTCGATGTTTTTTGCTTGTTTCTGAGGCACTGCTGTGGTGGTGTTTTCCATTGCCATAGCGTCTCTAAGATGTTTTAGTGGGATTTTAAATGGGCAGCACACTTACAGCATTTTTCTGGTGTGCATCTGTAACATGCTTTTAAGTGTTTTTAGCATCTATCATAGGGTGGGGTTGGTTGGGTTTTTTTTTTTGGTGTATTTTTTTTTCCCCATCCTGTTGCCATGTGGTTTTTTGTGGGTTTTTCCATACTGTTTCAACATTTTCAGTGTTCAGCATGTCTGGCTTTCTTGGCATGCATGCAGTACGCGCTTTTGTGTTTTCGATGCATTGTGCTTATTTTCTATGCTTATTGTGATACATTACTTTGCACGTTTTTTACCGTGTGTTGTGCACATTTTATCATCCAGACAGCGTTTGATCTGTTTTGGCATGTACCTAGTGCTGTTTTTTGCAGGTTTTTTGCGTGTAGCATTTTTAGCAATTTTAGCAGCATTGGACATGTGGCTATTACGTATTTTCCTACATTTTTCCTGGGTTGCACAGTAGCCTGTTTTAGCATCCAGTGTTTGTTTTCCATTTTTTGGCAGATACCTCTTGCATGCTTTTACATTTTTTTATCCCCGTATCACGATTTTAGCATCCAGTATGCTTTTGATGGTTTTGGCATGTGTTGACTACATGCCATACATGTGCAAAAGCATTTTTAGCATTTTACATGTGTTTAGCATAAGCTTTTTTTTTTTTTTTGCATTTTTTTCACTTTAGCATTTTTTGGTGCCTTTTTTTCCTCTGCATTGTTAGGATTTGTTGTTGTTTTGTGGCGTTTTTTTCCTTGTATTGTGACTTTTTGGTGTGCTATGCTTTTTGGCGTGGGTTTTTGAGTGTTTACTATGACTTTGGGATAGTCAAGCCTATCAGTCTGAAAAGTGCCAAACCTGAGGTTGCTGAGTCAGTCAGCCTTTTTCCCCCCACTTCGTGTGGCAGCGCTGCCCCCGAGTTAAGGTTCTGTAGCGGTATTTGCTGGCCTGTTTTTGCCCTGAGTGCCAGGGGAAAGGGATGAAACTCCCCTGGAGGCAAAACCTCAGCCTGGAAAGCACAAATTGTTTCCTTTTGATGTTTGAGGACCAAATACTGTCACAGACTTTTGATTTTTTTTTTTTGCTGCTTCTCGTTCGTTTTCAATGGCACTGAGGTGCTTTAAAGACTATATACCTGGAGCAAGTTGAAGTTATAACCCGAGTCCAGTCTGCCCCTACAGCTTTGGGGGAACTGCTGGCTTACCCCCTGTTGTGGGGACCAGCTACGTGAGAGGCAAGGAAGTTGAACTTTGATGCAGATTTCTTACTTTTCTGCTCGGAGCTGTGTAAAACTCCCAGTATAAATGTCTTTCACCTCAGTTACATTGTATCCAACTTTCATGCAATTTTATTTTTTTGTTTATTTATGAGGTTGAGTAAGTTTCAGTGCTATGCCAGAACGTGTGCTGTAGTGGTTAAATAGAAAATGTAGTATTACTTTCATCCTGAGATGATTTTATATCTGATTTACAGAGTAGAGTGCTCACTGGACAAATTATTTGCAAAGCCAGTATTTGCAAACCATAATTTAATTTCTGGTAGAAGATACGGTAGCTATTCATAAGGGAAAAAAGAGAGGGGTAAAAAAGAAAAGAAAATCAGTGTGAAAGAGAGTATGGCCTTGTAATATCTTAAATAATTTTAAATTGCCAGAAATGCAAATTAGCTGGTTTTACTCTAGTCCTCTAATCAAGGGAAGAATTGAGTGACATCCCTTCTGAAAGGCATCCTTCTTCTGTTGTATTCGGTGAACAAAAGTGACTGCAATGTACATTGTAAGAAAAGGAAATCTACAGAAATAATCACTGTCATTATTTACAAAAAAGCTTTCTGAAATTAAAACTAAACTAAACCCCACTATGTTTGAATGAAACTGAGCCACAGAACAATACAAGAAAGAGGAGGTAATGTAAAAATAAATTTTACATGATTGGTAGATAGCAGAAAGGAACAGAGATGTCTGACTTTCTCTTAAATTTAAGAAATACTTTTCTGCTTAAAGCACAAAATTTTACTGTGTATCCTTCCATCTCACCTCTGTATGTAATAACTGCTGTGTGTTTTATTTTAATTAAAAGCATTTGTCTTCAGATCAGTCCTAGTATTTTTTTGTACTAGAGGAAAACTGTAATCTTAGTAGATTTTGAGTTTTTGACAAATTTATTTTCAGACTCGTTCAGTTAGTCATGAGCAGCAAGGTCCATCTGTATTAAGATCTGTTTTTTTCCAAGCTGCTTTAAGGGACTGTTTCTGGGGTTTTTCTTCCCTGTGGTGATGTCCCACTTGTTGCAACTTTTAAACTAGGTACTAATTAGCATTGCCAGCTGTTGCTAGCAAGTTGCCGATTAGTTTTTTTTAATATGTGTACTCTGAATAATGTATATGTATTGTCTTGCTCAGATTACACTTTACAAAGTGAGCCTTTGTTATTCTGACAATCGAACTTACTTGTAGTAGGAGAATGAAACCTGAGCAGAATCTCAAGTTCAGCATTTGGAGCTTTCAGGAAATGGTGTGGAGAACTGAGATGTATTTAGAAACGAGTGGGTCGTGGTGTGCCTCATGTTTCATGCAGCCACAGGCTTGCCACATCTGCAGAACTCAACTGTGTTGTGTGTTTCCCACCATGACTTTTGATAACTGTAGGGTGCCAGTGGATGCATTTTTATGCCACTACAATAGAGCTGCTTACATCAAGGCATGAAACTTGTTTTGTGTGGGGAAAAAGAAATCATTTCACTTTTTCTCTGCTTGCACACTTGGGCCTTTTCCACCTGTCTTATGGAGAAAACGTAATGAACTCGAGCATGGGAATCTAAAATATCCTAACAGATCCAGCTGTTAAAAATTCTGTGAATAACTATGCAGCAGCTATGATACCTATATCTGGGAAGTGATTACTCTCCTACCCTAATATGCATCAACATAATTTAATCAATATTTTCATTCTACTTTTTTTGTTTGGACACTTTAAGTATTTGCATATGTTGGCTATATGTGACGTTTTAACCAAAATCTGTACTCAGCATGTCTTTTATCTAACAGCAGCAGAAATGTACTCTAGTATACAGGACTGCTATTCTCCCTCAACAAAAAGAAACAGAAAACCCTCCAGTTATTGATAACTTGCTAGCAGTGAGCCAGAAAGGTGTGTCTTCTGAGGGATGTAAAGAATAGTGGAAGAAATGACGATTTAATTGTAAGAAGCCTTCCTGATAGAAATATTTGCTGAGTCAGCTGGCTATCTGTGCACCTTTGAACATCTGCTTGAGAAGACTGATAATGAAAGTGTTGAGCAATACAAGATTGCTGGGACGTATGAAAAAAGGGAGAGGGGGATGGAGTTAAGGCAGGGTTGGCTGCAGATGAAACTGCCAGCAAAATGCCAGGGAGTCTGAACAAACCAGTGCTGAATTGATGTTCTTCCTTCCTCCAATGTCCTATTCTAGTTCTGTAAGTAGTTGTCCTGAGAGTGTATTATGATGCTGTTGAGCTGGGAAATGTGACTGTGACTAATGTTTCAGCAGCCCTGTTCAAACACATATTTTATTTTTTTTAGCTCAACATCTTAAGAAAACAAGGCTTAATGTAATTGTGCTGTTAGAAAGCTCTAACTCCCGTGGCTAATATCAGCTAAATTTTAGAGGGAAGGGGATTGCAAATGTAATTATATTTCTGCAAAGTCCCTGAGATGATGATTAAGAAGAGAGCACGTCCTGTGGTGCTGCCAAGGGCCGGGCAGGCTCAGCTCGCACCCATGAGGGTTGCGGCTGCCTGGACAAGCAGTTCACGTGTGCTGGTCAGCCTGGCAGTGCTGGTTCTGGCTTGTCCTGCCTGGTGCCCGGTGGGTCTCGAGAATCATAGAATATTTTTGCTTGGAAGAGACCTTCAAGATCAAGTCCAACCTTTTCCTAGCCCTATCAACACCACTAAACCATGTCCCTCAGCACAACATCTACCCTTCTCTTAAAGACCTCCAGGGATGGTGACTCAATCACCTCCC